>NW_027476943.1:0-117018 GCF_051020955.1 Megalopta genalis | reverse complement strand
GTGTTTCGCGTGGATTAGGAGCTAACTCGTTTGCTTCGAATGCAGTTGAAGGTAAATCATGTATATCACAAGTATTTGAAGCTAAACCATTTGTATCGCATGGATTTGAAGCTCTGCCTTCTACTTCGCATTGATTTGACGCTAAATATTGTGTTTCGAATGAATTTGAAGCTAACTCGTTTGTTTCGCATGCAGTTGAAACTAAATAATGTATATCACAAGTATTTGCAGCTAAACAATTGATTCGCATGGATTTGAAGCTAAGCCTTCTACTTGGCATTGAATTGAAGCTAAATCGTGTGTTTTGCATGGATTTGAAGCTAACTCGTTTGTTTCTCCTGTATTTGAATCTGTATCATTTATATCGCAAGCATTTGCAGCTAATCAATTGATTCGCATGGATTTGAAGCTAAGCCTTCTACTTCGCATTAATTAATAGCTAAATCACGTGTTTTGCATGGATTTGAAGCTAAACCTTCTACATCGCATTGATTTGAAGCTAAATCATGTTTTTCGCATGGATTTGAGGCAAACTCGTTTGTTTCGCATGCAGTTGTAGCTAAATAATGTATACCACAAGTATTTGTAGCTAAACCATTTGTTTCGCATGTATGTGAAGCTAAATCATGTGTTTACCATGACAATGAACCTAAATCATGTCTTGCCCACGGATTTGAAGCTTAATCATGTAATTTGCATGGATTTGAAGCTAACTTGATTGTATCCTCAGCATTTGAAGTTACTTCATTTATATCGCAAGTATATGAAGCTAAATCATATGTGTTTCGCTTGGTTTTGAAGCTAAACCTTCTACATCGCATTGATTTGAAGCTAAATCATGTGTTTCGGATGGATTTGAAGCTAAACCTTCTACATCGCATTGATTTGAAGCTAAATCATGTGTTTCGCGTGGATTTGAAGGTAACTCGTTTGTTTTGCATGCAGTTGAAGCTATATCACCTTTATCCCAAGTGTTTGAAGCTAAATCATATGTGTCGCATGGATTTCAAGCTGAACCTACTACATCGCATTGATTTCCAGCTAAATCATGTGTTTCGCATGGATTTGAAGCTAAACCTTCTACATCGCATTGATTTGAAGCTAAATCTTGTGTTTCGCATGGATTTGAAGATAACAAGTATGTTTCGCATGCAGTTGTAGCTAAATAATGTATATCACAAGTAATTCTAGCTAAACCATATTTTTCGCATGGATTTGAAGCTAAGCCTTCTACTTCGCATTGATTTGAAGCTAAATCATGTGTTTCGCATGGATTTGAAGCTAACTCGTTTGTTTCGCATGCAGTTGAAGCTAAATCATGTCTTTCACAAGTATTTGAAGATGAACCATTTGCATCGCATTGATTTGAACATGAGCCTACTACTTCGCACTGATTTGCAACTAAATAATGTGTTTCGCATGGATATGAAGCTAAACCTTCTACATCCCGTGGATTTGAAGTTAAATCATGTGTTTCGCTTGGATTTGAAGCTAAACCTTCTACATCGCATTGATTTGAAGCTAAATCGTGTTTTTCGCATGGATTTGAGGGAAACTCGTTTGTTTCGCATGCAGTTGTAGCTAAATAATGTATATCACAAGTATTTGTATCTAAACCATTTGTTTCGCATGTATGTGAAGCTAAATCATGTGTTTACCATGACAATGAACCTAAATCATGTGTTGCCCATGGATTTGAAGCTTAATCATGTAATTTGCATGGATTTGAAGCTAACTTGATTGTATCCTCAGCATTTGAAGTTACTTCATTTATATCGCAAGTATATGAAGCTAAATCATATGTGTTCCGCTTGGTTTTGAAGCTAAACCTTCTACATCGCATTGATTTGAAGCTAAATCATGTGTTTCGGATGGATTTGAAGCTAAACCTGCTACTTCGCATTGATTTGAAACTGAATTATGTGTTTCGCGTGGATTTGAAGGTAACTCGTTGTTTCGCATGCAGTTGAAGCTAAATCATGCATTCCACACGTATTTGAAGCCGAACCATTAGATTCGCATGGATTTGAAGCTAAGCCTTCTACTTCGCACTGATTTGAAGTTAAATCATGTGTTTCGCGTGGATTTGGAGCTAACTCGTTTGCTTCGAATGCAGTTGAAACTAAATCATGTATATCACAAGTATTTGCAGCTAAACAATTGATTCGCATGGATTTGAAGCTTCGCCTTCAACTTGGCATTGAATGGAAGCTAAATCGTGTGTTTTGCATGGATTTGAAGCTAACTCGTTTGTTTCTCCTGTATTTGAAGCTACATCATTTATATCGCAAGTATTTGAAGCTAAAGCATTTGTTTCCCATGGATTTGAAGCTAAGCCTTCTACTTCGCATTGATTGGATCCTAAATCAAGTGTTTTACATGGATTTGAATCTAACCCTTCTACATAGCATTGATTTGCAGCTGAATCATGTGTTTCGCATGGATTTGAAGCTAACTCGTTCGTTTCTCCTGCATTTGAAACTATATCACATATATCCCAAGTGTAGGAAGCTCAATCATTTGTTTCGCATGGATTTGAAGCTAAACCTGCTACTTCGCATTGATTTGAAGTTAAATTATGTGTTTCGCGTGGATTTGAATGTAACTCATTTGTTTGGCATGCAGTTGAAGCTATATCACCTATATCCAAAGTGTTGGAAGCTCAATCATTTGTTTCGCATGGATTTGAAGCTAAACCTGCTACTTCGCATTGATTTGAAGCTAAATCATTTGTTCCGCGTGGATTCGGAGATAACGCGTTTGCTTCGAATGCGGTTGAAGCTAAATCATGTATATCGCAAGTATTTGAGGCTAAACCATTTGTATCGCATGGATTTGAATCTCTGCCTTCTACTTCGCATTGATTTGACGCTCAATATTGTGTTTCGAATGGATTTGAAGCTAACTCGTTTGTTTCGCATGCAGTTGAAACTAAATCTTGTATATCACAAGTATTTGCAGCTAATGAATTGATTCGCATGGATTTGAAGCTAAGCCTTCTACTTCGCATTAATTAATAGCTAAATCACGTGTTTTGCATGGATTTGAAGCTAAACCTTCTACATCGCATTGATTTGAAGCTAAATCATGTGTTTCGCATGGATTTGAAGCTAACTCGTTTGTTTCGCATGCAGTTGAAGCTAAATCATGTCTTTCACAAGTATTTGAAGATGAACCATTTGAATCGCATTGATTTGAACATGAGCCTACTACTTCGCACTGATTTGCAACTAAATAATGTGTTTCGTATGGATATGAAGCTAAACCTTCTACATCCCGTGGATTTGAAGTTAAATCATGTGTTTCGCTTGGATTTGAAGCTAAACCTTCTATATCGCATTGATTTGAAGCTAAATCGTGTTTTTCGCATGGATTTGAGGCAAACTCGTTTGTTTCGCATGCAGTTGTAGCTAAATAATGCATACCACAAGTATTTGTAGCTAAACCATTTGTTTCGCATGTATGTGAAGCTAAATCATGTGTTTACCATGACAATGAACCTAAATCATGTCTTGCCCATGGATTTGAAGCTTAATCATGTAATTTGCATGGATTTGAAGCTAACTTGATTGTATCCTCAGCATTTGAAGTTACTTCATTTATATCGCAAGTATATGAAGCTAAATCATATGTGTTTCGCTTGGTTTTGAAGCTAAACCTTCTACATCGCATTGATTTGAAGCTAAATCATGTGTTTCGGATGGATTTGAAGCTAAACCTTCTACATCGCATTGATTTGAAGCTAAATCATGTGTTTCGCGTGGATTTGAAGGTAACTCGTTTGTTTTGCATGCAGTTGAAGCTATATCACCTTTATCCCAAGTGTTTGAAGCTAAATCATATGTGTCGCATGGATTTCAAGCTGAACCTACTACATCGCATTGATTTCCAGCTAAATCATGTGTTTCGCATGGATTTGAAGCTAAACCTTCTACATCGCATTGATTTGAAGCTAAATCTTGTGTTTCGCATGGATTTGAAGATAACAAGTATGTTTCGCATGCAGTTGTAGCTAAATAATGTATATCACAAGTAATTCTAGCTAAACCATATTTTTCGCATGGATTTGAAGCTAAGCCTTCTACTTCGCATTGATTTGAAGCTAAATCATGTGTTTCGCATGGATTTGAAGCTAACTCGTTTGTTTCGCATGCAGTTGAAGCTAAATCATGTCTTTCACAAGTATTTGAAGATGAACCATTTGCATCGCATTGATTTGAACATGAGCCTACTACTTCGCACTGATTTGCAACTAAATAATGTGTTTCGCATGGATATGAAGCTAAACCTTCTACATCCCGTGGATTTGAAGTTAAATCATGTGTTTCGCTTGGATTTGAAGCTAAACCTTCTACATCGCATTGATTTGAAGCTAAATCGTGTTTTTCGCATGGATTTGAGGGAAACTCGTTTGTTTCGCATGCAGTTGTAGCTAAATAATGTATATCACAAGTATTTGTATCTAAACCATTTGTTTCGCATGTATGTGAAGCTAAATCATGTGTTTACCATGACAATGAACCTAAATCATGTGTTGCCCATGGATTTGAAGCTTAATCATGTAATTTGCATGGATTTGAAGCTAACTTGATTGTATCCTCAGCATTTGAAGTTACTTCATTTATATCGCAAGTATATGAAGCTAAATCAGTTGTGTTCCGCTTGGTTTTGAAGCTAAACCTTCTACATCGCATTGATTTGAAGCTAAATCATGTGTTTCGGATGGATTTGAAGCTAAACCTGCTACTTCGCATTGATTTGAAACTGAATTATGTGTTTCGCGTGGATTTGAAGGTAACTCGTTGTTTCGCATGCAGTTGAAGCTAAATCATGCATTCCACACGTATTTGAAGCCGAACCATTAGATTCGCATGGATTTGAAGCTAAGCCTTCTACTTCGCACTGATTTGAAGTTAAATCATGTGTTTCGCGTGGATTTGGAGCTAACTCGTTTGCTTCGAATGCAGTTGAAACTAAATCATGTATATCACAAGTATTTGCAGCTAAACAATTGATTCGCATGGATTTGAAGCTTCGCCTTCAACTTGGCATTGAATGGAAGCTAAATCGTGTGTTTTGCATGGATTTGAAGCTAACTCGTTTGTTTCTCCTGTATTTGAAGCTACATCATTTATATCGCAAGTATTTGAAGCTAAAGCATTTGTTTCGCATGGATTTGAAGCTAAGCCTTCTACTTCGCATTGATTGGATCCTAAATCAAGTGTTTTACATGGATTTGAATCTAAGCCTTCTACATAGCATTGATTTGCAGCTGAATCATGTGTTTCGCATGGATTTGAAGCTAACTCGTTCGTTTCTCCTGCATTTGAAACTAATTCACATATATCCCAAGTGTAGGAAGCTCAATCATTTGTTTCGCATGGATTTGAAGCTAAACCTGCTACTTCGCATTGATTTGAAGCTAAATCATTTGTTCCGCGTGGATTCGGAGATAACGCGTTTGCTTCGAATGCGGTTGAAGCTAAATCATGTATATCGCAAGTATTTGAGGCTAAACCATTTGTATCGCATGGATTTGAATCTCTGCCTTCTACTTCGCATTGATTTGACGCTCAATATTGTGTTTCGAATGGATTTGAAGCTAACTCGTTTGTTTCGCATGCAGTTGAAACTAAATCTTGTATATCACAAGTATTTGCAGCTAATCAATTGATTCGCATGGATTTGAAGCTAAGCCTTCTACTTCGCATTGGTTGGATCCTAAATCACGTGTTTTGCATGGATTAGAAGCTATGCCTTCTACATCGCATTGATTTGCAGCAGAATCTTGTGTTTCGCATGGATTTGAAGCTAACTCGTTCGTTTCAGCTGCATTTGAAACTATATGACTTATATCGCAAGTATTTGAAGCTAAATCATGTGTTTCTCTTGAATTTGAAGCTAAGCCTTCTACATCGCATTGATTTGAAACTAAATTATGTGTTTCGCGTGGATTTGAAGGTAACTCGTTGTTTCGCATGCTGTTGATGCTAAATCATGCATTTCACAAGAATTTGCAGCCGAACCATTAGATTCGCATGGATTTGAAGCTAAGCCTTCTACTTCGCACTGATTTGAAGTTAAATCATGTGTTTCGCGTCGATTTGGAGCTAACTCGTTTGCTTCGAATGCTGTTGAAGCTAAATCATGTATATCGCAAGTATTTGAAGCTAAACCATTTGTATTGCATGGATTTGAAGCACTGCCATCTACTTCGCATTAATTAGTAGCTAAATCACGTGTTTTGCATGGATTTGAAGCTAAACCTTCTACATCGCATTGATTTGAAGCTAAATCATGTGTTTCGCATGGATTTGAAGATAACAAGTTTGTTTCGCATGCAGTTGTAGCTAAATAATGTATATCACAAGTATTTCTAGCTAAACCATATTTTTCGCATGGATTTGGAGCTAAGCCTTCTACTTCGCATTGATTTGAAGCTAAATCATTTGTTTCGCATGGATTTGAATCTAAACCTCCTACATCGCATTGATTTCCAGCTAAATCATGTGTTTCGCATGGATTTGAAGCTAACACGTTTGTTTCGCATGCAGTTGAAGCTAAATCATATCTTTCACAAGTATTTGAAGATGAACCATTTGAATCGCATTGATTTGACCATGAGCCTACTACTTCGCACTGATTTGCAACTAAATAATGTGTTTCGCATGGATATGAAGCTAAACCTTCTACATCCCGTGGATTTGAAGTTAAATCATGTGTTTCGCTTGGATTTGAAGCTAAACCTTCTACATCGCATTGATTTGAAGCTAAATCGTGTTTTTCGCATGGATTTGAGGCAAACTCGTTTGTTTCGCATGCAGTTGTAGCTAAATAATGTATATCACAAGTATTTGTAGCTAAACCATTTGTTTCGCATGTATGCGAAGCTAAATCATGTGTTTACCATGACAATGAACCTAAATCATGTGTTGCCCATGGATTTGAAGCTTAATCATGTAATTTGCATGGATTTGAAGCTAACTTGATTGTATCCTCAGCATTTGAAGTTACTTCATTTATATCGCAAGTATATGAAGCTAAATCATATGTGTTTCGCTTGGTTTTGAAGCTAAACCGTCTACATCGCATTTATTTGAAGCTAAATCATGTGTTTCGGATGGATTTGAAGCTAAACCTTCTACATCGCATTGATTTGAAGCTAAATCATGTGTTTCGCGTGGATTTGAAGGTAACTCGTTTGTTTTGCATGCAGTTGAAGCTATATCACCTTTATCCCAAGTGTTTGAAGCTAAATCATATGTGTCGCATGGATTTCAAGCTGAACCTACTACATCGCATTGATTTCCAGCTAAATCATGTGTTTCGCATGGATTTGAAGCTAAACCTTCTACATCGCATTGATTTGAAGCTAAATCTTGTGTTTCGCATGGATTTGAAGATAACAAGTATGTTTCGCATGCAGTTGTAGCTAAATAATGTATATCACAAGTAATTCTAGTTAAACCATATTTTTCGCATGGATTTGAAGCTAAGCCTTCTACTTCGCATTGATTTGAAGCTAAATCATTTGTTTCGCATGGATTTGAATCTAAACCTCCTACATCGCATTGATTTCCAGCTAAATCATGTGTTTCGCATGGATTTGAAGCTAACTCGTTCGTTGCGCATGCAGTTAAATCTAAATAACGTATATCACAAGTATTTGAGGCTAAACCATTTGTATCGCATGGATTTGAATCTCTGCCTTCTACTTCGCATTGATTTGACGCTCAATATTGTGTTTCGAATGGATTTGAAGCTAACTCGTTTGTTTCGCATGCAGTTGAAACTAAATCTTGTATATCACAAGTATTTGCAGCTAATCAATTGATTCGCATGGATTTGAAGCTAAGCCTTCTACTTCGCATTGATTTGAAGCTAAATCATTTGTTTCGCACGGATTTGAATCTAAACCTCCTACATCGCATTGATTTGAAGCTAAATCATGTGTTTCGCATGGATTTGAAGCTAACTCGTTTGTTTCGCATGCAGTTGAAGCTAAATCATGTCTTTCACAAGTATTTGAAGATGAACCATTTGAATCGCATTGATTTGAACATGAGCCTACTACTTCGCACTGATTTGCAACTAAATAATGTGTTTCGCATGGATATGAAGCAGAACCTTCTACATCCCGTGGATTTGAAGTTAAATCATGTGTTTCGCTTGGATTTGAAGCTAAACCTTCTACATCGCATTGATTTGAAGCTAAATCGTGTTTTTCGCATGGATTTGAGGGAAACTCGTTTGTTTCGCATGCAGTTGTAGCTAAATAATGTATATCACAAGTATTTGTAGCTAAACCATTTGTTTCGCATGTATGTGAAGCTAAATCATGTGTTTACCATGACAATGAACCTAAATCATGTGTTGCCCATGGATTTGAAGCTTAATCATGTAATTTGCATGGATTTGAAGCTAACTTGATTGTATCCTCAGCATTTGAAGTTACTTCATTTATATCGCAAGTATATGAAGCTAAATCATATGTGTTTCGCTTGGTTTTGAAGCTAAACCGTCTACATCGCATTTATTTGAAGCTAAATCATGTGTTTCGGATGGATTTGAAGCTAAACCTTCTACATCGCATTGATTTGAAGCTAAATCATGTGTTTCGCGTGGATTTGAAGGTAACTCGTTTGTTTTGCATGCAGTTGAAGCTATATCACCTTTATCCCAAGTGTTTGAAGCTAAATCATATGTGTCGCATGGATTTCAAGCTGAACCTACTACATCGCATTGATTTCCAGCTAAATCATGTGTTTCGCATGGATTTGAAGCTAAACCTTCTACATCGCATTGATTTGAAGCTAAATCTTGTGTTTCGCATGGATTTGAAGATAACAAGTATGTTTCGCATGCAGTTGTAGCTAAATAATGTATATCACAAGTAATTCTAGCTAAACCATATTTTTCGCATGGATTTGAAGCTAAGCCTTCTACTTCGCATTGATTTGAAGCTAAATCATTTGTTTCGCATGGATTTGAATCTAAACCTCCTACATCGCATTGATTTCCAGCTAAATCATGTGTTTCGCATGGATTTGAAGCTAACTCGTTCGTTGCGCATGCAGTTAAATCTAAATAACGTATATCACAAGTATTTGAGGCTAAACCATTTGTATCGCATGGATTTGAATCTCTGCCTTCTACTTCGCATTGATTTGACGCTTAATATTGTGTTTCGAATGGATTTGAAGCTAACTCGTTTGTTTCGCATGCAGTTGAAACTAAATCTTGTATATCACAAGTATTTGCAGCTAATCAATTGATTCGCATGGATTGAAGCTAAGCCTTCTACTTCGCATTGATTTGAAGCTAAATCATTTGTTTCGCACGGATTTGAATCTAAACCTCCTACATCGCATTGATTTGAAGCTAAATCATGTGTTTCGCATGGATTTGAAGCTAACTCGTTTGTTTCGCATGCAGTTGAAGCTAAATCATGTCTTTCACAAGTATTTGAAGATGAACCATTTGAATCGCATTGATTTGAACATGAGCCTACTACTTCGCACTGATTTGCAACTAAATAATGTGTTTCGCATGGATATGAAGCTAAACCTTCTACATCGCATTGATTTGAAGCTAAATCGTGTTTTTCGCATGGATTTGAGGGAAACTCGTCTGTTTCGCATGCAGTTGTAGCTAAATAATGTATATCACAAGTATTTGTATCTAAACCATTTGTTTCGCATGTATGTGAAGCTAAATCATGTGTTTACCATGACAATGAACCTAAATCATGTGTTGCCCATGGATTTGAAGCTTAATCATGTAATTTGCATGGATTTGAAGCTAACTTGATTGTATCCTCAGCATTTGAAGTTACTTCATTTATATCGCAAGTATATGAAGCTAAATCATATGTGTTCCGCTTGGTTTTGAAGCTAAACCTTCTACATCGCATTGATTTGAAGCTAAATCATGTGTTTCGGATGGATTTGAAGCTAAACCTGCTACTTCGCATTGATTTGAAACTGAATTATGTGTTTCGCGTGGATTTGAAGGTAACTCGTTGTTTCGCATGCAGTTGAAGCTAAATCATGCATTCCACACGTATTTGAAGCCGAACCATTAGATTCGCATGGATTTGAAGCTAAGCCTTCTACTTCGCACTGATTTGAAGTTAAATCATGTGTTTCGCGTGGATTTGGAGCTAACTCGTTTGCTTCGAATGCAGTTGAAACTAAATCATGTATATCACAAGTATTTGCAGCTAAACAATTGATTCGCATGGATTTGAAGCTTCGCCTTCAACTTGGCATTGAATGGAAGCTAAATCGTGTGTTTTGCATGGATTTGAAGCTAACTCGTTTGTTTCTCCTGTATTTGAAGCTACATCATTTATATCGCAAGTATTTGAAGCTAAAGCATTTGTTTCGCATGGATTTGAAGCTAAGCCTTCTACTTCGCATTGATTGGATCCTAAATCAAGTGTTTTACATGGATTTGAATCTAAGCCTTCTACATAGCATTGATTTGCAGCTGAATCATGTGTTTCGCATGGATTTGAAGCTAACTCGTTCGTTTCTCCTGCATTTGAAACTATATCACATATATCCCAAGTGTAGGAAGCTCAATCATTTGTTTCGCATGGATTTGAAGCTAAACCTGCTACTTCGCATTGATTTGAAGTTAAATTATGTGTTTCGCGTGGATTTGAGTGTAACTCATTTGTTTGGCATGCAGATGAAGCTATATCACCTATATCCAAAGTGTTGGAAGCTCAATCATTTGTTTCGCATGGATTTGAAGCTAAACCTGCTACTTCGCATTGATTTGAAGCTAAATCATGTGTTTCGCGTGGATTCGGAGATAACGCGTTTGCTTCGAATGCGGTTGAAGCTAAATCATGTATATCGCAGGTATTTGAGGCTAAACCATTTGTATCGCATGGATTTGAATCTCTGCCTTCTACTTCGCATTGATTTGACGCTCAATATTGTGTTTCGAATGGATTTGAAGCTAACTCGTTTGTTTCGCATGCAGTTGAAACTAAATCTTGTATATCACAAGTATTTGCAGCTAATCAATTGATTCGCATGGATTTGAAGCTAAGCCTTCTACTTCGCATTGGTTGGATCCTAAATCACGTGTTTTGCATGGATTAGAAGCTATGCCTTCTACATCGCATTGATTTGCAGCAGAATCTTGTGTTTCGCATGGATTTGAAGCTAACTCGTTCGTTTCAGCTGCATTTGAAACTATATGACTTATATCGCCAGTATTTGAAGCTAAATCATGTGTTTCTCTTGAATTTGAAGCTAAGCCTTCTACATCGCATTGATTTGAAACTAAATTATGTGTTTCGCGTGGATTTGAAGGTAACTCGTTGTTTCGCATGCTGTTGATGCTAAATCATGCATTTCACAAGAATTTGCAGCCGAACCATTAGATTCGCATGGATTTGAAGCTAAGCCTTCTACTTCGCACTGATTTGAAGTTAAATAATGTGTTTCGCGTCGATTTGGAGCTAACTCGTTTGCTTCGAATGCTGTTGAAGCTAAATCATGTATATCGCAAGTATTTGAAGCTAAACCATTTGTATCGCATGGATTTGAAGCACTGCCATCTACTTCGTATTAATTAGTAGCTAAATCACGTGTTTTGCATGGATTTGAAGCTAAACCTTCTACATCGCATTGATTTGAAGCTAAATCATGTGTTTCGCATGGATTTGAAGATAACAAGTTTGTTTCGCATGCAGTTGTAGCTAAATAATGTATATCACAAGTATTTCTAGCTAAACCATATTTTTCGCATGGATTTGGAGCTAAGCCTTCTACTTCGCATTGATTTGAAGCTAAATCATTTGTTTCGCATGGATTTGAATCTAAACCTCCTACATCGCATTGATTTCCAGCTAAATCATGTGTTTCGCATGGATTTGAAGCTAACTCGTTTGTTTCGCATGCAGTTGAAGCTAAATCATACCTTTCACAAGTATTTGAAGATGAACCATTTGAATCGCATTGATTTGAACATGAGCCTACTACTTCGCACTGATTTGCAACTAAATAATGTGTTTCGCATGGATATGAAGCTAAACCTTCTACATCCCGTGGATTTGAAGTTAAATCATGTGTTTCGCTTGGATTTGAAGCTAAACCTTCTACATCGCATTGATTTGAAGCTAAATCGTGTTTTTCGCATGGATTTGAGGCAAACTCGTTTGTTTCGCATGCAGTTGTAGCTAAATAATGTATATCACAAGTATTTGTAGCTAAACCATTTGTTTCGCATGTATGCGAAGCTAAATCATGTGTTTACCATGACAATGAACCTAAATCATGTGTTGCCCATGGATTTGAAGCTTAATCATGTAATTTGCATGGATTTGAAGCTAACTTGATTGTATCCTCAGCATTTGAAGTTACTTCATTTATATCGCAAGTATATGAAGCTAAATCATATGTGTTTCGCTTGGTTTTGAAGCTAAACCGTCTACATCGCATTTATTTGAAGCTAAATCATGTGTTTCGGATGGATTTGAAGCTAAACCTTCTACATCGCATTGATTTGAAGCTAAATCATGTGTTTCGCGTTGATTTGAAGGTAACTCGTTTGTTTTGCATGCAGTTGAAGCTATATCACCTTTATCCCAAGTGTTTGAAGCTAAATCATATGTGTCGCATGGATTTCAAGCTGAACCTACTACATCGCATTGATTTCCAGCTAAATCATGTGTTTCGCATGGATTTGAAGCTAAACCTTCTACATCGCATTGATTTGAAGCTAAATCTTGTGTTTCGCATGGATTTGAAGATAACAAGTATGTTTCGCATGCAGTTGTAGCTAAATAATGTATATCACAAGTATTTCTGGCTAAACCATATTTTTCGCATGGATTTGAAGCTAAGCCTTCTACTTCGCATTGATTTGAAGCTAAATCATTTGTTTCGCATGGATTTGAAGCTAAACCTCCTACATCGCATTGATTTCCAGCTAAATCATGTGTTTCGCATGGATTTGAAGCTAACTCGTTCGTTGCGCATGCAGTTAAATCTAAAAAACGTATATCACAAGTATTTGAAGCTAAACCATTTGTTTCGCATGGATTTGAAGCTAAGCCTTCTACTTCGCATTAATTAGTAGCTAAATCACGTGTTTTGCATGGATTTGAAGCTAAACCTTCTACATCGCATTGATTTGAAGCTAAATCATGTGTTTCGCATGGATTTGAAGATAACAAGTTTGTTTCGCATGCAGTTGTAGCTAAATAATGTATATCACAAGTATTTCTAGCTAAACCATATTTTTCGCATGGATTTGAAGCTAAGCCTTCTACTTCGCATTGATTTGAAGCTAAATCATTTGTTTCGCATGGATTTGAAGCTAAACCTCCTACATCGCATTGATTTCCAGCTAAATCATGTGTTTCGCATGGATTTGAAGCTAACTCGTTCGTTGCGCATGCAGTTAAATCTAAAAACGTATATCACAAGTATTTGAAGCTAAACCATTTGTTTCGCATGGATTTGAAGCTAAGCCTTCTACTTCGCATTAATTAGTAGCTAAATCACGTGTTTTGCATGGATTTGAAGCTAAACCTTCTACATCGCATTGATTTGAAGCTAAATCATGTGTTTCGCATGGATTTGAAGATAACAAGTTTGTTTCGCATGCAGTTGTAGCTAAATAATGTATATCACAAGTATTTCTAGCTAAACCATATTTTTCGCATGGATTTGAAGGTAAGCCTTCTACTTCGCATTGATTTGAAGCTAAATCATTTGTTTCGCACGGATTTGAATCTAAACCTCCTACATCGCATTGATTTCCAGCTAAATCATGTGTTTCGCATGGATTTGAAGCTAACTCGTTCGTTGCGCATGCAGTTAAATCTAAATAACGTATATCACAAGTATTTGAAGCTAAACCATTTGTTTCGCATGGATTTGAAGCTAAGCCTTCTACTTCGCATTAATTAGTAGCTAAATCACGTGTTTTGCATGGATTTGAAGCTAAACCTTCTACATCGCATTGATTTGAAGCTAAATCATGTGTTTCGCATGGATTTGAAGCTAACTCGTTTGTTTCGCATGCAGTTGAAGCTAAATCATGTCTTTCACAAGTATTTGAAGATGAACCATTTGAATCGCATTGATTTGAACATGAGCCTACTACTTCGCACTGATTTGCAACTAAATAATGTGTTTCGCATGGATATGAAGCTAAACCTTCTACATCCCGTGGATTTGAAGTTAAATCGTGTTTTTCGCATGGATTTGAGGGAAACTCGTTTGTTTCGCATGCAGTTGTAGCTAAATAATGTATATCACAAGTATTTGTATCTAAACCATTTGTTTCGCATGTATGTGAAGCTAAATCATGTGTTTACCATGACAATGAACCTAAATCATGTGTTGCCCATGGATTTGAAGCTTAATCATGTAATTTGCATGGATTTGAAGCTAACTTGATTGTATCCTCAGCATTTGAAGTTACTTCATTTATATCGCAAGTATATGAAGCTAAATCATATGTGTTCCGCTTGGTTTTGAAGCTAAACCTTCTACATCGCATTGATTTGAAGCTAAATCATGTGTTTCGGATGGATTTGAAGCTAAACCTGCTACTTCGCATTGATTTGAAACTGAATTATGTGTTTCGCGTGGATTTGAAGGTAACTCGTTGTTTCGCATGCAGTTGAAGCTAAATCATGCATTCCACACGTATTTGAAGCCGAACCATTAGATTCGCATGGATTTGAAGCTAAGCCTTCTACTTCGCACTGATTTGAAGTTAAATCATGTGTTTCGCGTGGATTTGGAGCTAACTCGTTTGCTTCGAATGCAGTTGAAACTAAATCATGTATATCACAAGTATTTGCAGCTAAACAATTGATTCGCATGGATTTGAAGCTTCGCCTTCAACTTGGCATTGAATGGAAGCTAAATCGTGTGTTTTGCATGGATTTGAAGCTAACTCGTTTGTTTCTCCTGTATTTGAAGCTATATCATTTATATCGCAAGTATTTGAAGCTAAAGCATTTGTTTCGCATGGATTTGAAGCTAAGCCTTCTACTTCGCATTGATTGGATCCTAAATCAAGTGTTTTACATGGATTTGAATCTAAGCCTTCTACATAGCATTGATTTGCAGCTGAATCATGTGTTTCGCATGGATTTGAAGCTAACTCGTTCGTTTCTCCTGCATTTGAAACTATATCACATATATCCCAAGTGTAGGAAGCTCAATCATTTGTTTCGCATGGATTTGAAGCTAAACCTGCTACTTCGCATTGATTTGAAGCTAAATCATGTGTTTCGCGTGGATTCGGAGATAACGCGTTTGCTTCGAATGCGGTTGAAGCTAAATCATGTATATCGCAAGTATTTGAGGCTAAACCATTTGTATCGCATGGATTTGAATCTCTGCCTTCTACTTCGCATTGATTTGACGCTCAATATTGTGTTTCGAATGGATTTGAAGCTAACTCGTTTGTTTCGCATGCAGTTGAAACTAAATCTTGTATATCACAAGTATTTGCAGCTAATCAATTGATTCGCATGGATTTGAAGCTAAGCCTTCTACTTCGCATTGGTTGGATCCTAAATCACGTGTTTTGCATGGATTTGAAGCTATGCCTTCTACATCGCATTGATTTGCAGCTGAATCTTGTGTTTCGCATGGATTTGAAGCTAACTCGTTCGTTTCAGCTGCATTGAAACTATATGACTTATATCGCAAGTATTTGAAGCTAAATCATGTGTTTCTCTTGAATTTGATGCTAAGCCTTCTACATCGCATTGATTTGAAACTAAATTATGTGTTTCGCGTGGATTTGAAGGTAACTCGTTGTTTCGCATGCTGTTGAAGCTGAATCATGCATTTCACAAGAATTTGCAGCCGAACCATTAGATTCGCATGGATTTGAAGCTAAGCCTTCTACTTCGCACTGATTTGAAGTTAAATCATGTGTTTCGCGTCGATTTGGAGCTAACTCGTTTGCTTCGAATGCTGTTGAAGCTAAATCATGTATATCGCAAGTATTTGAAGCTAAACCATTTGTATCGCATGGATTTGAAGCACTGCCATCTACTTCGCATTAATTAGTAGCTAAATCACGTGTTTTGCATGGATTTGAAGCTAAACCTTCTACACCGCATTGATTTGAAGCTAAATCATGTGTTTCGCATGGATTTGAAGATAACAAGTTTGTTTCGCATGCAGTTGTAGCTAAATAATGTATATCACAAGTATTTCTAGCTAAACCATATTTTTCGCATGGATTTGAAGCTAAGCCTTCTACTTCGCATTGATTTGAAGCTAAATCATTTGTTTAGCATGGATTTGTATCTAAACCTCCTACATCGCATTGATATCCAGCTAAACCATTTGTTTCGCATGGATTTGAAGCTAAGCCTTCTACTTCGCATTAATTAATAGCTAAATCACGTGTTTTGCATGGATTTGAAGCTAAACCTTCTACATCGCATTGATTTGAAGCTAAATCATGTGTTTCGCATGGATTTGAAACTGAACCTTCTACATCGCACTGATTTGAAGCTAAATCATGTGTTTCGCGTGGATTTGAAGGTAACTCGATTGTTTCGCATGCAGTTGAAGCTATATCACCTTTATCCCAAGTGTTTGAAGCTCAATCATTTGTTTCGAGTGGATTTGAAGCTAAACCTTCTACATCGCATTGATTTGAAGCTAAATCTTGTGTATCGCATGGATTTGAAGCTAAACCTTCTACATCGCATTGATTTGAAGCTAAATCATGTGTTTCGCATGAATTTGAAGCTAACTCGTTTGTTTCGCATGCAGTTGTAGCTGAATAATGTATATCACAAGTATTTCTAGCTAAACCATTTGTTTCGCATGGATTTGAAGCTAAGCCTTCTACTTCGCATTGATTTGAAGCTAAATCATTTGTCTCGCATGGATTTGAAGCTAAACCTTCTACATCGCATTGATTCGAAGCTAAATCATGTGTTCCGCGTGGATTTGAAGGTAACTCGTTTGTTTCGCATGCAGTTGAAGCTATATCACCTTTATCCCAAGTGTTTGAAGCTCAATCATTTATTTCGCATGGATTTGAAGCTACGCCTTCTACTACGCATTGATTTGAAGCTAAATCATTTGTTTCGCATAGAATTGAATCTACCTCGTTTGTTCCTCCTGCTTTTGAAGCTATATCACTTATATCGCAAGTATTTGAAGCTAAATCATATGTGTCGCATGGATTTGAAGCTAAACCTTCTACATTGCATTGATTTGCAGCTGAATCATGTGTTTCGCATGGATTTGCAGCTAACTCGTTCGTTTCGCCTGCATTTGAAACTATATCACTTATATCGCAAGTATTTGAAGCTAAATCATGTGTTCCGCATGGATTTGAAGCTAAGACTTCTACATCGCATTGATTTGATCCTAAATCATGTGTTTCGCGTGGATTTGAAGGTAACTCGTTTGTTTCGCATGCAGTTGAAGCTAAATCATGTCTTTCACAAGTATTTGAAGATGAACCATTTGAATCGCATGGCTTTGAACCTGAGCCTTCTACTTCGCACTGATTTGCACCTAAATAATGTGTTTCGCATGGATTTGAAGCTAAACCTTCTACATCCCATGGATTTGAATCTAAATCGTGTGTTTGCATGGATTTGAAGCTAACTCGTTTGTTTCTCCTGCATTTGAAACTATATCACCTATATCCCAAGTGTAGGAAGCTAAACCATTTATTTCGCATGGATTTGAAGCTACGCCTTCTACTTCGCACTGATTTGAAGTTAAATCATGTGTTTCGCGTGGATTAGGAGCTAACTCGTTTGCTTCAAATGCAGTTGAAGCTAAATCATGTATATCACAAGTATTTGAAGCTAAACCATTTGTATCGCATGGATTTGAAGCTCTGCCTTCTACTTCGCACTGATTTGACGCGAAATATTGTGTTTCGAATGAATTTGGAGCTAACTCGTTTGCTTCGAATGCAGTTGAAACTAAATCATGTATATCACAAGTTTTTGCAGCTAAACAATTGATTCGCATGGATTTGAAGCTTCGCCTTCAACTTGGCATTGAATTGAAGCTAAATCGTGTGTTTTGCATGGATTTGAAGCTAACTCGTTTGTTTCTCCTGTATTTGAAGCTATATCATTTTTATCGCAAGTATTTGAAGCTAAAGCATTTGTTTCGCATGGATTTGAAGCTAAGCCTTCTACTTCGCATTGATTGGATCCTAAATCAAGTGTTTTACATGGATTTGAATCTAAGCCTTCTACATAGAATTGATTTGCAGCTGAATCATGTGTTTCGCATAGATTTGAAGCTAACACGTTCGTTTCTCCTGCATTTGAAACTATATCACATATATCCCAAGTGTAGGAAGCTCAATCATTTGTTTCGCATGGATTTGAAGCTAAACCTTCTACATCGCATTGATTTGAAGCTGAATGAAGTGTTTCGCATGGATTTGAAGCTAAACCTTCTACATCGCATTTATTTGAAGCTAAATCATGTGTTTCGCATGGATTTGAAGCTAACTCGTTCGTTGCGCATGCAGTTAAATCTAAATAACGTATATCACAAGTATTTGAAGCTAAACCATTTGTTTCGCATGGATTTGAAGCTAAGCCTTCTACTTCGCATTAATTAATAGCTAAATCACGTGTTTTGCATGGATTTGAAGCTAACTCGTTTGTTTCGCATGCAGTTGAAGCTAAATCATGTGTTTCGCATGGATTTGAAGCTAACTCGTTTGTTTCGCATGCAGTTGAAGCTAAATCATGTCTTTTACAAGTATTTGAAGATGAACCATTTGAATCGCATTGATTTGAACATGAGCCTACTACTTCGCACTGATTTGCAACTAAATAATGTGTTTCGCATGGATATGAAGCTAAACCTTCTACATCCCGTGGATTTGAAGTTAAATCATGTGTTTCGCTTGGATTTGAAGCTAAACCTTCTACATCGCATTGATTTGAAGCTAAATCGTGTGTTTCGCATGGATTTGAGGCAAACTCGTTTGTTTCGCATGCAGTTGTAGCTAAATAATGTATATCACAAGTATTTGAATCTAAACCATTTCTTTCGCACTGATTAGATGCTAAATCATGTCTTTAGCATGGATTTGAACCTAACTCGTTTGTGTCGCATGCAGTTGAATCTAAATCATGTATATCACAAGTATTTGAATCTAAACCATTTGTTTCGCATGGATTTGAAGCTAAGCCTTCTACTTCGCATTGATTTGAAGCTAAATCATTTGTTTCGCATGGATATGAAGCTAAACCTTCTACATCAAATTGATTTGAAGCTAAGTCATGTGTTTCGCGTGGATTTGAAGGTAACTCGTTTGTTTCGCATGCAGTTGAAGCTATATCACCTTTATCCCAAGTGCTTGAAGCTCAATCATTTGTATCGCATGGATTTGAAACTAAACCTTCTACATCCCGTGGATTTGAAGTTAAATCATGTGTTTTGCATGGATTTGAAGCTAAACCTTCTACATCGCATTGATTTGCAGCTGAATCTTGTGTTTCGCATGGATTTGAAGCTAACTCGTTCGTTACGCCTGTATTTGAATCTATTTCACTTATATCGCAAGTATATGAAGCTAAATCATATGTGTTCCGCTTGGTTTTGAAGCTAAACCTTCTACATCGCATTGATTTGAAGCTAAATCATGTGTTTCGGATGGATTTGAAGCTAAACCTTCTACATCGCATTGATTTGAAGCTAAATCATGTGTTTCGCGTGGATTTGAAGGTAACTCGTTTGTTTTGCATGCAGTTGAAGCTATATCACCTTTATCCCAAGTGTTTGAAGCTAAATCATATGTGTCGCATGGATTTCAAGCTGAACCTACTACATCGCATTGATTTGAAACTAAATCTTGTGTATCGCATGGATTTAAAGCTAAACCTTCTACATCGCATTGATTTGAAGCTAAATCATGTGTTTCGCACGGATTTGAAGATAACAAGTTTGTTTCGCATGCAGTTGTAGCTAAATTATGTATATCACAAGTATTTGAAGCTAAACCATTTGTTTCGCATGGATTTGAAGCTAAGCCTTCTACTTCGCATTAATTGGAAGCTAAATCACGTGTTTTGCATGGATTTGATGCTGAACCTTCTACATCGCATTGATTTGCAAATGAATCATGTGTTTCGCATGGATTTGAAGCTAACTCGTTCGTTTCGCCTGTATTTGAATCTATATCACTTATATCGCAAGTATTCGAAGCTAAATCATGTGTTTCGCTTGGATTTGAAGCTAAACCTTCTCCATCGCATTCATTTGAACCAATTCATGTGTTTCGCGTGGATTAGAAGCTAAACCTTCTACATCGCATTGATTTGAAGCTAAATCGTGTATTTCGCATGGATTTGAAGGTAACTCGTTTGTTTCGCATGCAGTTGTAGCTAAATAATGTATATCACAAGTATTTGTAGCTAAACCATTTGTTTCGCATGGATTTGAAGCTAAGCCTTCTACTTCGCATTGATTTGAAGCTAAATCATTTGTTTCGCTTGGATTTGAAGCTAAACCTTCTACATCGCATTGATTTGAAGCTAAATCATGTGTTTCGCGTGGATTTGAAGGTAACTCGTTTGTTTCGCATGCAGTTGTAGCTAAATATTGTATATCTCAAGTATTTGTAGCTAAACCGTTTGTTTCGCATGGATTTGATTCTAAGCCTTCTACTTCGCATTGATTTGAAGCTAAATCATTTGTTTCGCATAGAATTGAAGCTACCTCGTTTGTTCCTCCTGCTTTTGAAGCTATATCACTTATATCGCAAGTATTTGAAGCTAAATCATATGTGTCGCATGGATTTGAAGCTGAACCTACTACATCGCATTGATTTTAAGCTAAATCTTGTGTATCGCATGGATTTGAAGCTAAACCTTCTACGTCCCATGGATATGAAGCTAAATCATGTTTTTGGCATGGATTTGAAGCTGAACCTTCTACATCGCATTGATTTGCTGCTGAATCATGTGTTTCGCATGGATTTGAACCTGACTCGTTTGTGTCGCATGCAGTTGAAGCTAAATCATGTATATCACAAGTATTTGAATCTAAACCATTTGTTTCGCATGGATTTGAAGCTAAGCCTTCTACTTCGCATTGATTTGAAGCTAAATCATTTGTTTCGCATGGATTTGAAGCTAAACCTCCTACATCGCATTGATTTGCAGCTAAATCATGTGTTTCGCATGGATTTGAAGCTAACTCGTTCGTTGCGCATGCAGTTAAATCTAAATAACGTATATCACAAGTAAATGAAGCTAAACCATTTGTTTCGCATAGATTTGAAGCTAAGCCTTCTACTTCGCATTAATAGGAAGCTAAATCACGTGTTTTGCATGGATTTGAAGCTAAACCTTCTACATCGCATTGATTTGAAGCTAAATCATGTTTTTTCTATGGATTTGAAGCTAACTCGTTTGTTTCGCATGCAGTTGAAGCTAAATCATGTCTTTCACAAGTATTTGAAGATGAACCTTTTGAATCGCATTGATTTGAACATGAGTCTACTACATCGCACTGATTTGCAGCTAAATAATGTGTTTCGCGTGGAATTGAAGCTACCTCGTTTGTTCCTCCTGCTTTTGAAGCTATATCACTTATATCGATAGTATTTGAAGCTAAATCATGTGTTTCGCTTGGATTTGAAGCTAAACCTCCTACATCGCATTGATTTGCAGCTAAATCATGTGTTTCGCATGGATTTGAAGCTAACTCGTTCGTTGCGCATGCAGTTAAATCTAAATAACGTATATCACAAGTAAATGAAGCTAAACCATTTGTTTCGCATAGATTTGAAGCTAAGCCTTCTACTTCGCATTGATTTGAAGCTAAATCATGTGTTTCGCTTGGATTTGAAGCTAAACCTTCTACATCGCAATGATTTGAAGCTAAATCATGTGTTTCGCATGGATTTGATGCTAACTCGTTTGTTTCGCATGCAGTTGTAGCTAAACCACTTGTTTCGCATGGATTTGAAGCTAAGCCTTCTACTTCGCATTGATTTGAAACTAAATCATTTGTTTCGCATGGATTTGAAGCTAAACCTTCTACATCGCATTGATTTGAAGCTAAGACGTTCGTTTCTCCTGTATTTGAATCTATATCACTTATATCGCAAGTATTTGAAGCTAAATCATGTGTTTCGCTTGGATTTGAAGCTAAACCTTCTACATCGCATTCATTTGAACCAATTCATGTTTTTCGCGTGGATTTGAAGCTAACTCGTTTGTTTCGCATGCAGTTGTAGCTAAATAATGAATATCGCAAGTATTTGTAGCTAAATCATTTGTTTCGCATGGATTTGAAGCTGAGCCTTGTACTTCGCATTGATTTGAAGCTAAATCATTTGTTTCGCATAGAACTGAAGCTACCTTGTTTGTCCCTCCTGCTTTTGAAGCTATATCACTTATATCGCAAGTATTTGAAGCTAAATCATATGTGTCGCATGGATTTGAAGCTGAACCTTCTACATCGCATTGATTTGAAGCTAAATCTTGTAAATCGCATGGATTTGAAGCTAAACCTTCTACATCGCAATGATTTGAAGCTAAATCATGTGTTTCGCATGGATTTGAAGCTAACTCGTTTGTTTCGCATGCAGTTGTAGCTAAACCACTTGTTTCGCATGGATTTGAAGCTAAGCCTTCTACTTCGCATTGATTTGAAGCTAAATCATTTGTTTCGCATGGATTTGAAGCTAAACCTTCTACATCAAATTGATTTGAAGCTAAATCATGTGTTTCGCGTGGATTTGAAGGTAACTCGTTTGTTTCGCATGCAGTTGAAGCTATATCACCTTTATCCCAAGTGCTTGAAGCTCAATCATTTGTATCGCATGGATTTGATGCTAAACCTTCTACATCGCATTGATTTGAAGCTAAATCATGTGTTTCCCATGTATTTGAAGCTAACTCGTTTGTTTCGCATGCAGTTGTAGCTAAATTATGTATATCACCAGCATTTTTAGCTTATCCATTTGTTTCGCATGGATTTGAAGCTAAGCCTTCTACTTCGCATTGATTTGAAGCTAAATCATTTGTTTCGCATGGATTTGAAGCTAAACCTTCTACATCGCGTTGATTTGAAGCTAACTCGTTCGTTTCTCCTGTATTTGAATCTATATCACTTATATCGCAAGTATTTGAAGCTAAATCATGTGTTTCGCTTGGATTTGAAGCTAAACCTACTACATCGCATTCATTTGAAGCAATTCATGTTTTTCGCGTGGATTTGAAGCTAACTCGTTTGTTTCGCATGCAGTTGTAGCTAAATAATGAATATCGCAAGTATTTGTAGCTAAATCATTTGTTTCGCATGGATTTGAAGCTAAGCCTTGTACTTCGCATTGATTTGAAGCTAAATCATTTGTTTCGCATAGAACTGAAGCTACCTCGTTTGTCCCTCCTGCTTATGAAGCTATATCACTTATACCGCAAGTATTTGAAGATAAATCATATGTGCCGCATGGATTTGAAGCTGAACCTTCTACATCGCATTGATTTGAAGCTAAATCTTGAGTATCGCATGGATTTGAAGCTAAACCTTCTACATCGCATTGATTTGAAGCTAAATCATGTGTTTCGCATGGATTTGAAGCTAACTCGTTTGTTTCGCATGCAGTTGTAGCTAAATAATGTATATCACAAGTATTTGTAGCTAAACCATTTGTTTCGCATGGATTTGAAGCTACGCCTTCTACTTCGCATTGATTTGAAGCTAAATCATTTGTTTCGCATGGATTTGAATCAAAACCTTCTACATCGCATGGATTTGAAACTAAACCTTGTACATCGCATGGAGTTGCAGCTAAATCATGTGTTTCGCATGGATTTGAAGCTAACTCGTTCGTTGCGCATGCAGTAAAATCTAAATAACGTATATCACAAGTATTTGAAGCTAAACCATTTGTTTCGCATAGATTTTAAGCTAAGCCTTCAACTTCGCATTAATAGGAAGCTAAATCACGTGTTTTGCATGGATTTGAAGATGTACCTTATACATCGCATTGATTTGAATCTAAATCATGTGTTTCGCATGGATTTGAAGCTAACTCGTTTGTTTCGCATGCAGTTGAAGCTAAATCGTGTCTTTCACAAGTATTTGAAGATGAACCATTTGAATCGCATTGATTTGAACATGAGCCTACTACTTCGCACTGATTTGCAGCTAAATCATGTGTTTCGCATGGATTTGAAGCTAAACCTTCTTCAACCCGTGGATTTGAAGCTAAATCGTGTGTTTCGCATGGATTTGAAGCTAAACCTTCTACATCGCATTTATTTGCAGGTGAATCATGTGTTTCGCATGGATTTGAAGCTAACTCGTTCGTTTCGCGTGTATTTGAATCTATTTAACTTATATCGCAAGTATTTGAAGCTAAATCATGTGTTTCGCATGGATTTGAAGCTAAACCTTCTACATCCCGTGGATTTGAAGCTAAATCATGTGTTTCGCATGGATTTGAAGCTAACTCGTTTGTTTCGCATGCAGTTGAAGCTAAATCATGTCTTTCACAAGTATTTGAATCTAAACCATTTGATTCGCATGGGATTTTATGCTAAGCCTTCTACTTCTCACTGATTTGATGCTGAATCATGTCTTTCGCATGGATTTGATGCTAACTCGTTTGTTTCGCATGCAGTTGGAGATATATCATGTATATAACAACTATTAGAACCTAAACCATTTGATTCGCATGTATGTGAAGCTAAATCATGTGTTTACCATGACAATGAACCTAAATCATGTGTTGCCCATGGATTTGAAGCTTAATCATGTGTTTTGCATGGATTTGAAGCTAACTTGATTGTATCCTCAGCATTTGAAGTTACTTTATTTATATCGCAAGTATTTGAAGCTAAATCATATGTGTTTCGCTTGGATTAGAAGCTAAACCTTCTACATCGCATTGATTTGAAGCTAAATCATGTGTTTCGCATGGATTTGAAGCTAACTCGTTTGTTCCTCCAGCTTTTGAAGCTATATTACTTATATCGCAAGTATTTGAAGCTAAATCATATGTGTCGCATGCATTTGAAGCTGAAACTTCTACATCGCATTGATTTGAAGCTAAATCTTGTGTATCGCATGGATTTGAAGCTAAACCTTCTACATCGCATTGATTTGCAACTAAATCATGTGTTTAGCATGGATTTGAAGGTAACTCGTCTGTTTTGCATGCAGTTGAAGCTACACCACCCATATCCCAAGTGCTTGAAGCTAAATCATGTGTTTCGCATGGATTTGAAGCTGAACCTTCTACATCGTATTGATGTGAAGCTAAATCTTGTAAATCGCATGGATTTGAAGCTAAACCTTCTACTTCGCATTGATTTGTGTCTAAATCATGTGTTTCGCATGGATATGAAGCTAACTCGTTCGTTGCGCATGCAGTTAAATCTAAAAAACGTTTATCACAAGTATTTGAAGCTAAAACATGTGTTTCGCATGGATTTGGAGCTAACTCAGTTGTCTCTCCAGCATTTGAAGCTATATCACTTATAGCGCAAGTATTTGAAGCTAAATCATTTGTTTCCCATGGATTTGAAGATAACTCGTTTGTTGCGCCTGCAGTTGAATCTATATCACTTATATCACAACTATTTGAAGCAAAATCAATTGTTCCGCATGGATTTGAAGCTAAGCCTTCTACTTCGCATTGATATCAAGCTAAATTACGTGTTTCGCATAGATTTGAAACTAACACATTTGTTTCCCAAGCAGTTGAAGCTAAATGATGTATGTCACATGCATTTGAAGCTAAACCATTTGTTCCGCCTGGATTTGAAGCAAAGCCTTCTACTTCGCATTGATTTGAAACTAAATCATGTGTTTCGCATGGATTTGAAGCTAACTCGTTTGTTTCGCCTGCCGTTGAAGCTAAATCATGTATATCCGAAGTATTTGGAGCTAAACCATTTGATTCGCATGGATTTTAAGCTAAGCCTTCTACTTCGTATTGATATCAAGCTAAATCATGTGTTTCGCATGGATTTGAAACTAACACATTTGTTTCGCAAGCAGTTGAAGCTAAATCATGTATATCACAAGTATTTGAAGCTAAACCATTTGTTCCGCCTGAATTTGAAGCAAAGCCTTCTACTTCGCGTTGATTTGAAGCTAAATCATGTGTATCGCATTGATTTGAAGCTAACTCATTTGTTTCGCCTGCATTTGAAGCTGTATCATTTATATCGCAAGTATTTGAAGCTAAATCATACGTTTCGCATGGATTTGATGTTAAACCTACTAATTCGCACTGTTTTGAAGCTAAATAATGTATTTCGCGTGGATTAGAAGCTAATTCGTCTGTTTCGAATGCAGCTGAAGCTAAATCATGTATATCACAAGTATTTGAAGCTAAACGATTTGTATCGCATGGATTTGAAGCTAAACCTTCTACATCCCATGGATTTGAAGCTAAATCATGTGTTTGGCATGGATTTGAAGCTAAACCTGCTACATCGCATTGATGTGCATCTGAATCATGTGTTTCGCATGAATTTGAAGCTAACTCGTTTGTGTCGCATGCTGTTGAAGCTAAATCATGTATATCACAAGTATTTGTAGCTAAACCATTTGATTCGCATGGGATTTGATGCTAAGCCTTCTACTTCTCACTGATTTGATGCTGAATCATGTCTTTCGCATTGGATTTGATGCTAACTCGTTTGTTTCGCATGCAGTTGGAGATATATCATGTATATGACAAGTATTTGAAGCTAAACCATTTGTTTCGCATGTATGTGAAGCTAAATCATGTGTTTACCATGACAATGAACCTAAATCATGTGTTGCCGATGGATTTGAAGCTTAATCATGTGTTTTGCATGTATTTGAAGCTAACTTGATTGTATCATCAGCATTTGAAGTTACTTCATTTATATCGCAAGTATTTGAAGCTAAATCATATGTGTTTAATGTGCTAAATCAATAGCTCGTTCGTTGCACATACTGTTAAATCTAAATAATGTATACCACAAGTATTTGATGCTAAACCATTAGTTTCGCATGGTTTTGAAGCTAAACCTTCTACTTCGCATTAATTGGAAGCTAAACCACGTGTTTTGCATGGACTTGAAGCTGAACCTTCTACATCGCATTGATTTGCAAATGAATCATGTGTTTCGCATGGATTTGAAGCTAACTCGTTCGATTCGCCTGTATTTGAATCTATATCACTTATATCGCAAGTATTTGAAGCTAAATCATGTGTTTCGCTTGGATTTGAAGCTAAACCTTCTCCATCGCATTCATTTGAACCAATTCATGTGTTTCGCGTGGATTTGAAGCTAACTCGTTTGTTTCGCATGCAGTTGTAGCTAAATAATGTATATCACAAGTATTTGTAGCTAAATCATTTGTTTCGCATGGATTTAAAGCTAAGCCTTGACTTTCGCATTGATTTGAAGCTAAATCATTTGTTTCGCATAGAACTGAAGCTACCTCGTTTGTCCCTCCTGCTTTTGAAGCTATATCACTTATATCGCAAGTATTTGAAGCTAAATCATATGTGTCGCATGGATTTGAAGCTGAACCTTCTACATCGCATTGATTTGAAGCTAAATCTTGAGAATCGCATGGATTTGAAGCTAACTCATGTTATTCGCTTGGACTCGAAGATAACTCGCTTGATTAGCCTGCATTTGAAGCTCTACCATTTATACTGCAAGTATTTGAATCTAAATCATTCGTTTCGCATGGATTTGAAGCTAATCCTTCTAATTCGCATTCTTTTGCATCTAAATCATGTGTTTCGCATGGATATGAAGCTAACTCGTTTGTTTCGCATGGATTTGAAGCTAAACCTTCTACATCGTATTGATTTGAAGCTAAATCATGTGTTTCGCATGGATTTGAAGCTAACTTGTTTGTTTCCCCTGCATTTGAAGCTATATCACTTATATCGCAAGTATCTGAATCTAAATCAATTGTTTCTCATGTATTTGAAGCAAAGCCTCCTACTTCTCATTGATTTGAAGATAAATCATGTGTTTCTCATGGATTTGAAGCTATCTCGTTCGTTCCTCTTGCATTTGAAGCTATACCATTTATATCGCAAGTATTTGAAGCTAAATCATATGTGTCGCATGGATTTGAAGCTGAACCTTCTACATCGCATTGATTTGAAGCTAAATCTTGAGAATCGCATGGATTTGAAGCTAACTCATGTTATTCGCTTGGACTCGAAGATAACTCGCTTGATTAGCCTGCATTTGAAGCTCTACCATTTATACTGCAAGTATTTGAATCTAAATCATTCGTTTCGCATGGATTTGAAGCTAATCCTTCTACATCGTATTGATTTGAAGCTAAATCATGTGTTTCGCATGGATTTGAAGCTAACTTGTTTGTTTCCCCTGCATTTGAAGCTATATCACTTATATCGCATGGATTTGAAGCTAAGCCTTCTCCTTCGCATTAATTGGAAGCTAAATCACGTGTTTTGCATGGATTTGAAGCTGAACCTTCTACATCGCATTGATTTGCAAATGAATCATGTGTTTCGCATGGCTTTGAAGCTAACTCGTTCGTTTCGCCTGTATTTGAACCTATATCACTTATATCGCAAGTATTTGAAGCTAAATCATGTGTTTCGCGTGGATTTGAAGGTAACTCGATTGTTTCGCATGCAGTTGAAGCTATATCACATTTATCCCAAGTGTTTGAAGCTCAATCATTTGTTTCGTATGAATTTGAAGCTAAACCTTCTACATCGCATTGATTTGAAGCTAACTCATGTGTTTCGCGTGGATTTGAAGGTAACTCGTTTGTTTCGCATGCAGTTGAAGCTATAACACCTATATCCCAAGTGTGTGAAGCTCAATCATTTGTTTCGCATGGATTTGAAGCTAAACCGTCTACATCGCATTGATTTTAAGCTAAATCGTTTGTTTCGCATGGATTTGAAGCTAACTCGTTTGTTTCGCATGCAGTTGTAGCTAAATAATGTATATCACAAGTATTTGTAGCTAAATCATTTGTTTCGCATGGAATTGAAGCTACCTCGTTTGTTCCTCCAGATTTTGAAGCTATAACACTTATATCGCAAGTATTTGAAGCTAAATCATGTGCGTCGCATGGATTTGAAGCTGAACTTTCTACATCGCATTGATTTGAAGCTAAATCTTGTGTATCGCATGGATTTGAAGCTAAACCCTCTACATCGCATTGATTTGCAACTAAATCATGTGTTTCGCATGGATCTGAAGCTAACTCGTTTGTTTCGCCTGCATTTGAAGCTATATCACTTATATTCGCAAGCATTTGATGCTAAATCATCCGTTTCGCATGGATTTGAAGCTAAGCCTTTCACTTCGCATTGATTTGAAGTTAAATCATGTGTTTCCCTTGGATTTGAAGCTGAATCGTTTTTTTCGCATGCAGTTGAATCTATATCATTTATATCGCAAGTATCTGAAGCTAAATCATTTGTTTCTCGTGGATTTGAAGCTAAACCTTCTACATCGCATTGATTTTAAGCTAAATCATGTGTTTCGCATGGATTTGAAGCTAACTCGTTCGTTGCACATACAGTTAAATCTAAATAACGTATATCACAAGTATTTGAAGCTAAACCATTTGTTTCGCATGGATTTGAAGCTAAGCCTTCTCCTTCGCATTAATTGGTAGCTAAATCACGTGTTTTGCATGGATTTGATGCTGAACCATCTACATCGCATTGATTTGCAAATGAATCATATGTTTCGCATGGCTTTGAAGCTAACTCGTTCGTTTCGCCTGTATTTGAATCTATATCACTTATATCGCAAGTATTTGAAGCTAAATCATGTGTTTCGCTTGGATTTGATGCTAAACCTTCTACATCGCATTCATTTGAACCAATTCATGTGTTTCGCGTGGATTTGAAGGTAACTCGATTGTTTCGCATGCAGTTGAAGCTATATCACATTTATCCCAAGTGTTTGAAGCTCAATCATTTGTTTCGTATGAATTTGAAGCTAAACCTTCTACATCGCATTGATTTGAAGCTAACTCATGTGTTTCGCGTGGATTTGAAGGTAACTCGTATGTTTCGCATGCAGTTGAAGCCATAACACCTATATCCCAAGTGTGTGAAGCTCAATCATTTGTTTCGCATGGATTTGAAGCTAAACCGTCTACATCGCATTGATTTTAAGCTAAATCGTGTGTTTCGCATGGATTTGAAGCTAACTCGTTTGTTTCGCATGCAGTTGTAGCTAAATAATGTATATCACAAGTATTTGTAGCTAAATCATTTGTTTCGCATGGAATTGAAGCTACCTCGTTTGTTCCTCCAGATTTTGAAGCTATATCACTTATTTCGCAAGTATTTGAAGTTAAATCATGTGCGTCGCATGGATTTGAAGCTGAACTTTTTACATCGCATTGATTTGAAGCTAAATCTTGTGTATCGCATGGATTTGAAGCTAAACCCTCTACATCGCATTGATTTGCAACTAAATCATGTGTTTCGCATGGATCTGAAGCTAACTCGTTTGTTTCGCCTGCATTTGAAGCTATATCACTTATATTCGCAAGCATTTGATGCTAAATCATCCGTTTCGCATGGATTTGAAGCTAAGCCTTTTACTTCGTATTGATTTTAAGCTAAATCATGTGTTTCGCATGGATTTGAAGCTAACTCGTTCGTTTCGCCTCCAGTTGAATCTACATCACTTATATCGCAAGTATTTGAAGCTAAATCATGTGTATCGCGTGGATTTTGAAGCTAACTCGTTTGATTAGTCTGTATTTGAAGCTATATCACATATACCCCAAGTGTTTGAAGCTAAATCATTTGTTTCGCATGGATTTGGAGCTAAGCCTTCTACATCGCATTGATTTGCTGCTAAATCATGTGTTTCGCATGGATTTGAAGCTAACTCGTTCGTTGCGCATACAGTTAAATCTAAATAACGTATATCAAAAGTATTTGAAGCTAAACCATTTGTTTCGCATGCATTTGAACCTAAGCCTTCTACTTCGCATTAATTGGAAGCTAAATCACGAGTTTTGCATGGATTTGAATCCGAACCTTCTACATCGCATTGATTTGCAAATGAATCATGTGTTTCGCATGGATTTGAAGCTAACTCGTTCGTTTCGCCTGTATTTGAATCTATATCACTTATATCGCAACTATTTGAAACTAAATCATGTGTTTCGCTTGGATTTGAAGCTAAACCTTCTACATCGCATTGATTTGAAGTTAACTCATTTGTTTCGCATAGAACTGAAGCTAAACCTTCTACATCGCATTGATTTGCAGCTAAATCATGTGTTTCGCATGGATTTGAAGCTAACTCGTTCGTTGCCCATACAGTTAAATCTCAATAACGTATATCACAAGTATTTGAAGCTAAACCATTTGTTTCGCATGGATTTGAAGCTAAGCCTTCTACTTCGCATTAATTGGAAGCTAAATCACGTGTTTCGCTTGGATTTGCAGCTAAACCTTCTACATAGCATTCATTTGAACCAATTCATGTGTTTCGCGTGGATTTGAAGGTAACTCGTTTGTTTCGCATGCAGTTGATGCTAAATCATGTTTATCACAAGTATCTGAAGCAAAACCATTTGTTTCGCAAGAATATGAAGCTTATCCATGTGTTTCGCATGAATTTGAATCTAAATCATGTGTTTCGCATGGATTTGATGCTAACTCGTTTGTTTCGCATGCAGTTGAAGTTAAATCATGTATATCGCAAGTATTTGAAGCTAAACCATTTGCTTCGCATGGATTTGAAGCTAACCCTTCTACTTGGCATTGAAATGAAGCTAAATCATGTGTTTTGCTTGGATTTTAAGCTAACTCGTTTGTTTCGCCTGCATTTGAATCTACGTCATTTATATTTCAAGTATTTGAAGCGAAATCATTTGTTTCGCATGGATATGAAGCTAATCCTTCTACTAAGAATTGACTTGAAACTAAATCATTTGTTTCGACATGGATTTAAAGCCAACTCGTGTGTTTCGTCTGCATTTGAAGTTATCACTAATATCGAGAGTATGTGAAGCTAAATCATTTGATTCACCTGCATTTGAATCTATATCACTTATATCGCAAGTATTTGGAGCTAAATCATGTGTATCGCATGGATTTTGAAACTAACTCGTTTGATTTGTCTGCATTTGTAGCTATATCACGTATATCCCTAATTTTTGAAGCTAAATCATTTGTTTCGCGTGGATTTGAAGCTAAACCTTCTACTTCGCATTGATTTGAAGTTAAGTCATGTGTTTCGCTTGGATTGCACGCTAAACCTTCTACATCGCATTGATTTGAAGCTAAATCATCTGTGTCGCATGGATTTGCAGCTAAACCTACTACATTACATTGATTGGAAGCTTAATCATGTGTTTTGCATGGATTTGAAGCTATCTCGTTTGTTTCGCCTACAGTTGAATCTATATCACTTATATCACAAGTATTTGAAGCATAACCATTTGTTCCGCATGGATTTGAAGCTACGCCTTCTACGTCGCATTGATTTGAAGCTAAATCATCTGTTTCGCTTGGATTTTAAGCTAACACGTTTGTTCCTCCTACTTTTGAAGCTATATCACTTATATCGGAAGTTTTTGAAGCTAAATCATATGTGTCGTATGGATTTGAAGCTGAACCAACTACATCGCATTGATTTGAAGCTAAATCATGTGTATCGCATGGATTTGAAGCTAAACCTTCTACATCGCATTGATTTGAAGCTAAATCATGTGTTTCGCATGGATGTAAAGCTAACTCGTTTGATTCGCCTGCATTTGAAGCTATATCACTTATATTCGCAAGCATTTGATGCTAAATCATCCGTTTCGCATGGATTTGAAGCTAAGCCTTTTACTTCGCATTGATTTGAAGTTAAATCATGTGTTTCCCTTGGATTTGAAGCTGAATCGTTTTTTTCGCATGCAGTTGAATCTATATCATTTATATCGCAAGTATCTGAAGCTAAATCATTTGTTTCTCATGGATTTGAAGCTAAACCTTCTACATCGCATTGATTTTAAACTAAATCATGTGTTTCGCATGGATTTGAAGCTAACTCGTTCGTTGCACATACAGTTAAATCTAAATAACTTATATCACAAGTATTTGAAGCTAAACCATTTGTTTCGCATGGATTTGAAGCTAAGCCTTCTCCTTCGCATTAATTGGAAGCTAAATCACGTGTTTTGCATGGATTTGAAGCTGAACCATCTACATCGCATTGATTTGCAAATGAATCATATGTTTCGCATGGCTTTGAAGCTAACTCGTTCGTTTCGCCTGTATTTGAATCTATATCACTTATATCGCAAGTATTTGAAGCTAAATCATGTGTTTCGCTTGGATTTGATGCTAAACCTTCTACATCGCATTCATTTGTACCAATTCATGTGTTTCGCGTGGATTTGAAGGTAACTCGATTGTTTCGCATGCAGTTGAAGCTATATCACATTTATCCCAAGTGTTTGAAGCTCAATCATTTATTTCGTATGAATTTGAAGCTAAACCTTCTACATCGCATTGATTTGAAGCTAACTCATGTGTTTCGCGTGGATTTGAAGGTAACTCGTATGTTTCGCATGCAGTTGAAGCCATAACACCTATATCCCAAGTGTGTGAAGCTCAATCATTTGTTTCGCATGGATTTGAAGCTAAACCGTCTACATCGCATTGATTTTAAGCTAAATCGTGTGTTTCGCATGGATTTGAAGCTAACTCGTTTGTTTCGCATGCAGTTGTAGCTAAATAATGTATATCACAAGTATTTGTAGCTAAATCATTTGTTTCGCATGGAATTGAAGCTACCTCGTTTGTTCCTCCAGATTTTGAAGCTATATCACTTATATCGCAAGTATTTGAAGTTAAATCATGTGCGTCGCATGGATTTGAAGCTGAACTTTCTACATCGCATTGATTTGAAGCTAAATCTTGTGTATCGCATGGATTTGAAGCTAAACCCTCTACATCGCATTGATTTGCAACTAAATCATGTGTTTCGCATGGATCTGAAGCTAACTCGTTTGTTTCGCCTGCATTTGAAGCTATATCACTTATATTCGCAAGCATTTGATGCTAAATCATCCGTTTCGCATGGATTTGAAGCTAAGCCTTTCACTTCGCATTGATTTGAAGTTAAATCATGTATTTCCCTTGGTTTTGAAGCTGAATCGTTTTTTTCGCATGCAGTTGAATCTATATCATTTATATCGCAAGTATCTGAAGCTAAATCATTTGTTTCTCATGGATTTGAAGCTAAACCTTCTACATCGCATTGATTTTAAGCTAAATCATGTGTTTCGCATGGATTTGAAGCTAATTCGTTCGTTGCACATACAGTTAAATCTAAATAACGTATATCACAAGTATTTGAAGCTAAACCATTTGTTTCGCATGGATTTGAAGCTAAGCCTTCTCCTTCGCATTAATTGGTAGCTAAATCACGTGTTTTGCATGGATTTGAAGCTGAACCATCTACATCGCATTGATTTGCAAATGAATCATATGTTTCGCATGGCTTTGAAGCTGACTCGTTCGTTTCGCCTGTATTTGAATCTATATCACTTATATCGCAAGTATTTGAAGCTAAATCATGTGTTTCGCTTGGATTTGAAGCTGAACTTTCTACATCACATTGATTTGAAGCTAAATCTTGTGTATCGCATGGATTTGAAGCTAAACCCTCTACATCGCATTGATTTGCAACTAAATCATGTGTTTCGCATGGATCTGAAGCTAACTCGTTTGTTTCGCCTGCATTTGAAGCTATATCACTTATAATCGCAAGCATTTGATGCTAAATCATTTGTTTCACATGGATTTGAAGCTAAACCTTCTACATCGCATTGATTTGAAGCTAACTCATTTGTTTCGCATAGAACTGAAGCTAAACCTTCTACATCGCATTGATTTGCTGCTAAATCATGTGTTTCGCATGGATTTGAAGCTAACTCGTTCGTTGTGCATACAGTTAAATCTCAATAACGTATATCACAAGTATTTGAAGCTAAACCATTCGTTTCGCATGGATTTGAAGCTAAGCCTTCTACTTCGCATTAATTGGAAGCTAAATCACGTGTTTCGCTTGGATTTGCAGCTAAACCTTCTACATCGCATTCATTTGAACCAATTCATGTGTTTCGCGTGGATTTGAATGTAACTCGTTTGTTTCGCATGCAGTTGAAGCTATATCACCTTTATCCCAGGTGCTTGAAGCTCAATCATTTGTTTCGCATGGATTTGAAGCTAAACCTTCTACATCGCATTGATTTGACGCTAACTCATGTGTTTTGCGTGGATTTGACGGTAACTCGTTTGTTTCGCATGCAGTTGGAGCTAAATAGTGTATATCACGAGTAATTGTAGCTAAATCACGTGTTTTGCATGGATTTGAAGCTGAACCTTCTACATCGCATTGATTTGCAAATGAATCATGTGTTTCGCATGGCTTTGAATCTAACTCGTTCGTTTCGCCTGTATTTGAATCTATATCACTTATATCGCAAGTATTTGAAGCTAAATCATGTGTTTCGCTTGGATTTGAAGCTAAACCTTCTACATCGCATTCATTTGAACCAATTCATGTGTTTCGCGTGGAACTGAAGGTAACTCGATTGTTTCGCATGCAGTTGAAGCTATATCACATTTATCCCAAGTGTATGATCTCAATCATTTGTTTCGTATGGATTTGAAGCTAAACTTTCTACATCGCATTGATTTGAAGCTAACTCATGTGTTTCGCGTGGATTTGAAGGTAACTCGTTTGTTTCGCATGAAGTTGAAGCTATAACACCTATATCCCAAGTGTGTGAAGCTCAATCATTTGTTTCTCATGGATTTGAAGCTAAACCGTCTACATCGCATTGATTTTAAGCTAAATCATGTGTTTCGCATGGATTTGAAGCTAACTCGTTTGTTTCGCATGCAGTTGTAGCTAAATAATGTATATCACAAGTATTTGTAGCTAAATCATTTGTTTCGCATGGATTTGAAGCTAAGCCTTCTCCTTCGCATTAATTGGTAGCTAAATCACGTGTTTTGCATGGATTTGAAGCTGAACCATCTACATCGCATTGATTTGCAAATGAATCATATGTTTCGCATGGCTTTGAAGCTGACTCGTTCGTTTCGCCTGTATTTGAATCTATATCACTTATATCGCAAGTATTTGAAGCTAAATCATGTGTTTCGCTTGGATTTGAAGCTGAACTTTCTACATCACATTGATTTGAAGCTAAATCTTGTGTATCGCATGGATTTGAAGCTAAACCCTCTACATCGCATTGATTTGCAACTAAATCATGTGTTTCGCATGGATCTGAAGCTAACTCGTTTGTTTCGCCTGCATTTGAAGCTATATCACTTATAATCGCAAGCATTTGATGCTAAATCATTTGTTTCACATGGATTTGAAGCTAAACCTTCTACATCGCATTGATTTGAAGCTAACTCATTTGTTTCGCATAGAACTGAAGCTAAACCTTCTACATCGCATTGATTTGCTGCTAAATCATGTGTTTCGCATGGATTTGAAGCTAACTCGTTCGTTGTGCATACAGTTAAATCTCAATAACGTATATCACAAGTATTTGAAGCTAAACCATTCGTTTCGCATGGATTTGAAGCTAAGCCTTCTACTTCGCATTAATTGGAAGCTAAATCACGTGTTTCGCTTGGATTTGCAGCTAAACCTTCTACATCGCATTCATTTGAACCAATTCATGTGTTTCGCGTGGATTTGAATGTAACTCGTTTGTTTCGCATGCAGTTGAAGCTATATCACCTTTATCCCAGGTGCTTGAAGCTCAATCATTTGTTTCGCATGGATTTGAAGCTAAACCTTCTACATCGCATTGATTTGACGCTAACTCATGTGTTTTGCGTGGATTTGACGGTAACTCGTTTGTTTCGCATGCAGTTGGAGCTAAATAGTGTATATCACGAGTAATTGTAGCTAAATCACGTGTTTTGCATGGATTTGAAGCTGAACCTTCTACATCGCATTGATTTGCAAATGAATCATGTGTTTCGCATGGCTTTGAATCTAACTCGTTCGTTTCGCCTGTATTTGAATCTATATCACTTATATCGCAAGTATTTGAAGCTAAATCATGTGTTTCGCTTGGATTTGAAGCTAAACCTTCTACATCGCATTCATTTGAACCAATTCATGTGTTTCGCGTGGATCTGAAGGTAACTCGATTGTTTCGCATGCAGTTGAAGCTATATCACATTTATCCCAAGTGTATGATCTCAATCATTTGTTTCGTATGGATTTGAAGCTAAACTTTCTACATCGCATTGATTTGAAGCTAACTCATGTGTTTCGCGTGGATTTGAAGGTAACTCGTTTGTTTCGCATGAAGTTGAAGCTATAACACCTATATCCCAAGTGTGTGAAGCTCAATCATTTGTTTCTCATGGATTTGAAGCTAAACCGTCTACATCGCATTGATTTTAAGCTAAATCATGTGTTTCGCATGGATTTGAAGCTAACTCGTTTGTTTCGCATGCAGTTGTAGCTAAATAATGTATATCACAAGTATTTGTAGCTAAATCATTTGTTTCGCATGGATTTGAAGCTAAGCCTTCTACTTCGCATTCATTTGAAGCTAAATCATTTGTTTCGCATAGAACTACAGCTACCTCGTTTGTTCCTCCTGCTTTTGAAGCTATATCACTTATATCGCAAGTATTTGAAGCTAAATCATTTGTTTCGCATGGAATTGAAGCTACCTCGTTTGTTCCTCCTGCTTTTGAAGCTATATCACTTATATCGCAAGTATTTGAAGCTAAATCATGTGCGTCGCATGGATTTGAAGCTGAACTTTCTACATCGCATTGATGTGAAGCTAAATCTTGTGTATCACATGGATTTGAAGCTAAACCCTCTACATCGCATTGATTTGCAACTAAATCATGTGTTTCGCATGGATCTGAAGCTAACTCGTTTGTTTCGCCTGCATTTGAAGCTATATCACTTATATTCGCAAGCATTTGATGCTAAATCATTTGTTTCACATGGATTTGAAGCTAAACCTTCTACATCGCATTGATTTGAAGCTAACTCATTTGTTTCGCATAGAACTGAAGCTAAACCTTCCACATCGCATTGATTTGCAGCTAAATCATGTGTTTCGCATGGATTTGAAGCTAACTCGTTCGTTGCGCATACAGTTAAATCTCAATAACGTATATCACAAGTATTTGAAGCTAAACCATTCGTTTCGCATGGATTTGAAGCTAAGCCTTCTACTTCGCATTAATTGGAAGCTAAATCACGTGTTTCGCTTGGACTTGCAGCTAAACCTTCTACATCGCATTCATTTGAACCAATTCATGTGTTTCGCGTGGATTTGAAGGTAACTCGTTTGTTTCGCATGCAGTTGAAGCTATATCACCTTTATCCCAGGTGCTTGAAGCTCAATCATTTGTTTCGCATGGATTTGAAGCTAAACCTTCTACATCGCATTGATTTGAAGCTAACTCATGTGTTTCGCGTGGATTTGAAGGTAACTCGTTTGTTTCGCATGCAGTAGAAGCTATAACACCTATATCCCAAGTGTGTGAAGCTCAATCATTTGTTTCTCATGGATTTGAAGCTAAATCGTCTACATCGCATTGATTTTAAGCTAAATCATGTGTTTCGCATGGATTTGAAGCTAACTCGTTTGTTTCGCATGCAGTTGAAGCTATAACACCTATATCCCAAGTGTGTGAAGCTCAATCATTTGTTTCGCATGGATTTGAAGCTAAACCGTCTACATCGCATTGATTTTAAGCTAAATCATGTGTTTCGCATGGATTTGAAGGTGAGCCTTCTACTTCGCATTGATTTGAAGCTAACTCATTTGTTTCGCATAGAACTGAAGCTAAACCTTCTACATCGCATTGATTTGCTGCTAAATCATGTGTTTCGCATGGATTTGAAGCTAACTCGTTCGTTGCGCATACAGTTAAATCTCAATAACGTATATCACAAGTATTTGAAGCTAAACCATTCGTTTCGCATGGATTTGAAGCTAAGCCTTCTACTTCGCATTAATTGGAAGCTAAATCACGTGTTTCGCTTGGATTTGCAGCTAAACCTTCTACATCGCATTCATTTGAACCAATTCATGTGTTTCGCGTGGATTTGAATGTAACTCGTTTGTTTCGCATGCAGTTGAAGCTATATCACTTATATTCGCAAGCATTTGATGCTAAATCATTTGTTTCACATGGATTTGAAGCTAAACCTTCTACATCGCATTGATTTGAAGCTAACTCATTTGTTTCGCATAGAACTGAAGCTAAACCTTCTACATCGCATTGATTTGCAGCTAAATCATGTGTTTCGCATGGATTTGAAGCTAACTCGTTCGTTGCGCATACAGTTCAATCTCAATAACGTATATCACAAGTATTTGAAGCTAAACCATACGTTTCGCATGGATTTGAAGCTAAGCCTTCTACTTCGCATTAATTGGAAGCTAAATCACGTGTTTCGATTGGACTTGCAGCTAAACCTTCTACATCGCATTCATTTGAACCAATTCATGTGTTTCGCGTGGATTTGAAGGTAACTCGTTTGTTTCGCATGCAGTTGAAGCTATATCACCTTTATCCCAGGTGCTTGAAGCTCAATCATTTGTTTCGCATGGATTTGAAGCTAAACCTTCTACATCGCATTGATTTGACGCTAACTCATGTGTTTTGCGTGGATTTGACGGTAACTCGTTTGTTTCGCATGCAGTTGGAGCTAAATAGTGTATATCACGAGTATTTGTAGCTAAATCACGTGTTTTGCATGGATTTGAAGCTGAACCTTCTACATCGCATTGATTTGCAAATGAATCATGTGTTTCGCATGGCTTTGAATCTAACTCGTTCGTTTCGCCTGTATTTGAATCTATATCACTTATATCGCAAGTATTTGAAGCTAAATCATGTGTTTCGCTTGGATTTGAAGCTAAACCTTCTACATCGCATTCATTTGAACCAATTCATGTGTTTCGCGTGGATCTGAAGGTAACTCGATTGTTTCGCATGCACTTGAAGCTATATCACATTTATCCCAAGTGTATGATCTCAATCATTTGTTTCGTATGGATTTGAAGCTAAACCTTCTACATCGCATTGATTTGAAGCTAACTCATGTGTTTCGCGTGGATTTGAAGGTAACTCGTTTGTTTCGCATGCAGTTGAAGCTATAACACATATATCCCAAGTGTGTGAAGCTCAATCATTTGTTTCTCATGGATTTGAAGCTAAACCGTCTACATCGCATTGATTTTAAGCTAAATCATGTGTTTCGCATGGATTTGAAGCTAACTCGTTTGTTTCGCATGCAGTTGTAGCTAAATAATGTATATCACAAGTATTTGTAGCTAAATCATTTGTTTCGCATGGATTTGAAGCTAAGCCTTCTACTTCGCATTCATTTGAAGCTAAATCATTTGTTTCGCATAGAACTACAGCTACCTCGTTTGTTCCTCCTGCTTTTGAAGCTATATCACTTATATCGCAAGTATTTGAAGCTAAATCATATGTGTCGCATGGATTTGAAGCTGAACCTTCTACATCACATTGATTTGCAGCTAAATCATGTGTTTCGCATGGATTTGAAGCTACCTCGTTCGTTGCGCCTGCAGTTGAATCTACATCACTTATATCGCAAGTATTTTAAGCTAAATCATGTGTATCGCGTGGATTTTGAAGCTAACTCGTTTGATTATTCTGCATTTGAAGCTATATCACTTATACCCCAAGTGTTTGAAGCTAAATCATTTGTTTCGCATGGAATTGAAGCTACCTCGTTTGTTCCTCCTGCTTTTGAAGCTATATCACTTATATCGCAAGTATTTGAAGCTAAATCATGTTCGTCGCATGGATTTGAAGCTGAACTTTCTACATCGCATTGATGTGAAGCTAACTCATGTGTTTCGCGTGGATTTGAAGGTAACTCGTTTGTTTCGCATGCAGTAGAAGCTATAACACCTATATCCCAAGTGTGTGAAGCTCAATCATTTGTTTCTCATGGATTTGAAGCTAAATCGTCTACATCGCATTGATTTTAAGCTAAATCATGTGTTTCGCATGGATTTGAAGCTAACTCGTTTGTTTCGCATGCAGTTGAAGCTATAACACCTATATCCCAAGTGTGTGAAGCTCAATCATTTGTTTCGCATGGATTTGAAGCTAAACCGTCTACATCGCATTGATTTTAAGCTAAATCATGTGTTTCGCATGGATTTGAAGGTGAGCCTTCTACTTCGCATTGATTTGAAGCTAACTCATTTGTTTCGCATAGAACTGAAGCTAAACCTTCTACATCGCATTGATTTGCTGCTAAATCATGTGTTTCGCATGGATTTGAAGCTAACTCGTTCGTTGCGCATACAGTTAAATCTCAATAACGTATATCACAAGTATTTGAAGCTAAACCATTCGTTTCGCATGGATTTGAAGCTAAGCCTTCTACTTCGCATTAATTGGAAGCTAAATCACGTGTTTCGCTTGGATTTGCAGCTAAACCTTCTACATCGCATTCATTTGAACCAATTCATGTGTTTCGCGTGGATTTGAATGTAACTCGTTTGTTTCGCATGCAGTTGAAGCTATATCACTTATATTCGCAAGCATTTGATGCTAAATCATTTGTTTCACATGGATTTGAAGCTAAACCTTCTACATCGCATTGATTTGAAGCTAACTCATTTGTTTCGCATAGAACTGAAGCTAAACCTTCTACATCGCATTGATTTGCAGCTAAATCATGTGTTTCGCATGGATTTGAAGCTAACTCGTTCGTTGCGCATACAGTTCAATCTCAATAACGTATATCACAAGTATTTGAAGCTAAACCATACGTTTCGCATGGATTTGAAGCTAAGCCTTCTACTTCGCATTAATTGGAAGCTAAATCACGTGTTTCGATTGGACTTGCAGCTAAACCTTCTACATCGCATTCATTTGAACCAATTCATGTGTTTCGCGTGGATTTGAAGGTAACTCGTTTGTTTCGCATGCAGTTGAAGCTATATCACCTTTATCCCAGGTGCTTGAAGCTCAATCATTTGTTTCGCATGGATTTGAAGCTAAACCTTCTACATCGCATTGATTTGACGCTAACTCATGTGTTTTGCGTGGATTTGACGGTAACTCGTTTGTTTCGCATGCAGTTGGAGCTAAATAGTGTATATCACGAGTATTTGTAGCTAAATCACGTGTTTTGCATGGATTTGAAGCTGAACCTTCTACATCGCATTGATTTGCAAATGAATCATGTGTTTCGCATGGCTTTGAATCTAACTCGTTCGTTTCGCCTGTATTTGAATCTATATCACTTATATCGCATGCACTTGAAGCTATATCACATTTATCCCAAGTGTATGATCTCAATCATTTGTTTCGTATGGATTTGAAGCTAAACCTTCTACATCGCATTGATTTGAAGCTAACTCATGTGTTTCGCGTGGATTTGAAGGTAACTCGTTTGTTTCGCATGCAGTTGAAGCTATAACACCTATATCCCAAGTGTGTGAAGCTCAATCATTTGTTTCTCATGGATTTGAAGCTAAACCGTCTACATCGCATTGATTTTAAGCTAAATCATGTGTTTCGCATGGATTTGAAGCTAACTCGTTTGTTTCGCATGCAGTTGTAGCTAAATAATGTATATCACAAGTATTTGTAGCTAAATCATTTGTTTCGCATGGATTTGAAGCTAAGCCTTCTACTTCGCATTAATTTGAAGCTAAATCATTTGTTTCGCATAGAACTACAGCTACCTCGTTTGTTCCTCCTGCTTTTGAAGCTATATCACTTATATCGCAAGTATTTGAAGCTAAATCATATGTGTCGCATGGATTTGAAGCTGAACCTTCTACATCACATTGATTTGCAGCTAAATCATGTGTTTCGCATGGATTTGAAGCTACCTCGTTCGTTGCGCCTGCAGTTGAATCTACATCACTTATATCGCAAGTATTTGAAGCTAAATCATGTGTATCGCGTGGATTTTGAAGCTAACTCGTTTGATTATTCTGCATTTGAAGCTATATCACTTATACCCCAAGTGTTTCAAGCTAAATCATTTGTTTCGCATGGATTTGGAGCTAAAACTTCTACATCGCATTGATTTGCAGCTAAATCATGTGTTTCGCATGGATTTGAAGCTAACTCGTTTATTTCGCATGCAGTTGTAGCTAAATAGTGTATATCACGAGTATTTGTAGCTAAATCATTTGTTTCGCATGGATTTGAAACTAACTCGATTGATTCTTCTGCATTTGTAGCTGTATCACTAATATCGAGAGTATTTGAAGCTAAATCATTTGTGTCGCACAGATTTGAAGCTAAACCTTCTACATCGCATTGGTTTGAAGATAAATCATTTGTTCCGCATGGATTTGAAGCTTAGCCTTCTACTTCGCATTGATTTGAAGCTAAGTCATCTGTTTCGCATGGAAATGGAGATGACTCGTTTGTGTTTCCTGCATTTGAAGCTATATCACTTATATTGCAAGCATCTGAACCCAAATGATTTGTTTCGCATGGAATTTAAGCTAGCACGTTCGTTTCGCCTGCATTTGAAGCTGAATCATGTACATCAAAAGTATTTGAAGCGGAACCATTTGACTCGCATGGATTTGAAGCTAAGCCTTCTACATCGCATTTATTTGCAGCTATATCATGTGTTTCGCGTGGATTTGAATCTAACTCGTTTGTTTCGCCTGCATTTGAAGCTATATCATTTACATTCGCAAGTATTTGAAGCTAAATCAATTGTGTCGCATGGATTTGAAGCAAAACCTTCTTCATCTCATTGATTTGAAGCTAAATCTTGTATAGCATGGATTTGAAGCTAAGCCTTCTACTTCGCATTGATTTGAAGATAAATCATTTGTTTCGCATGGAAATGGAGATGACTCGTTTGTGCTTCCTGCATTTGAAACTATATCACTTATATTGCAAGCATCTGAACCCAAATGATTTGTTTCGCATGGAATTTAAGCTAGCACGTTCGTTTCGCCTGCATTTGAAGCTGAATCATGTACATCAAAAGTATTTGAAGCGGAACCATTTGACTCGCATGGATTTGAAACTAAGCCTTCTACATCGCATTTATTTGCAGCCATATCATGTGTTTCGCGTGGATTTGAAGCTAACTCGATTGTTTCCCCTGCATTTGAAGCTATATCGCTCATATCGCAAGTATCTGAAGCTAAATCATTTGTGTCGCGTGGATTCGGAGATAAACCTTCTACATCGCATTGATTTGCAGCTATATCATGCGTTTCGCACGGATTTGAAGATAACTGGTTCGTTGCGCATGCAGTTAAATCTCAATAACGTATATCACAAGTATTTGTATCTAATCCATTTGTTTCACATGGATTTGAACCTGAGCCTTGTACTTCGAGTTGATTTGAAGCTAAACCTTCTTCATCTTATTGATTTGATGCTAAATCATGTGTTTCGCATGGAGTTGAAGCGAACCCGTTTGTTTCGTCTGCATTTGAAGCTATATAACTTATATCGCAAGTGTTTGAAGCTAAATCATTTGTTTCGCGTGGATTTGAAGCTAAACCTTCTACATCGCATTGAATTGAAGCTTAAACGTGTGTTTCGCTTGGATTTGAATCGCAGCCTTCGACTTCGCAATCGATTTGTAGATAAATCATATGTTTCAAATGGATTTGAAACTAATTGATTTGAAGCTTAATTATGTGTATCACATTGATTTGAAGCTAATTCGTTTGTATCGCCTGAATTTGAATCTTTTTCATTTACACCGCAAGTATTTGAAGCTAAATCATTCGTTTGGCATGGATTTGAAGCTAAGCCTTCTACTTCGCATTGATTTGAAGCTTAATCATGTTTATCGCATGGATTTTGAAGCTATCTAGTGTGTTTCGCATGCAGTTGTAGCTAAATAATGTATATCACACGTAATTGTAGCTAAACCACTTCTTTCGCATGGATTTGAAGCTAAACCACTTGTTTCGCATGGATTTGAAGCTAAACCTTCTACTTCGCATTGATTTGAAGCTGAATCATTTGTTTCGCATGGAATTGAAACTACATCGTTTGTTCCTCCAGCTTTTGAAGCTATATCACTTATATCGGAAGTATTTGAAGCTAAATCATATGTGTCGTATGGATTTGAAGCTAAGCCTTTTACTTCGCATTGATTTGAATCTAAATCATGTGTTTCGCTTGGATAGGAAGCTACCTCGTTTGTTTCGCATGCAGTTGTAGCTAAATAATGTATATCACAAGTATTTGTAGCTAAATCATTTGTTTCGCATGGATTTGAAGCTATACTTCTACTTCGCATTGATTTGAAGCTAAATCATTTGTCTCGCATGGATTTGGAGCTAACTCGTATGTTCCTCCTGCTTTTGAAGCTATATCACTTATATCGCAAGTATTTGAAGCTAAATCATGTGCGTCGCATGGATTTGAAGCTGAACTTTCTACATCGCATTGATGTGAAGCTAAATCATGTATATCACAAATATTTGACGCTAAACCATCTGTTTCGCATGGATGTGAAGCTACTCCTTCTACTTCGCTTTGATTTGACCCCACATCATGTGTTTCGCATGGATCTGTAGCTAACTCGTTTGTTTCGCCTGCGTTTGCAGGTATGTCACTTATATTCGCAAGTATTTGAAGCTAAATCTTTCGTTTCGCATGGATTTGAAGCTAAGCCTTCTAATTCGCATTGTTTTGAAGCTAAATAATGTGTTTCTCGTGGATTCGGATCTAACTCATTTGCTTCGAATGCAGTTGAAGCTAAATCATGTATATCACAAATATTTGAAGCTAAACCATTTGTATCGCATGGAATTGAAGATAAGCCTTCTACTTCGCATTGATTGGAAGCAAAATCATGTGTTCTACATGGATTTGAAGCTAACTCGTTTGATTCGTCTGCATTTGAAGCTATATCACTTATATCGCAAGTATTTGAAGCTAAATCATTTGTTTCGCATGGATTTGAAGCTAATACATCTAGATCGCAGTGATTTGAAGCTAAATCATGAGTTTCGCATTGACTTGAAGCTAAATCATGTGTATCACATGGATTTGAAGCTAGGCCTTCTACTTTGCATTGATTGGAAGCTAAATCACGTGTTTTGCATGTATTTGAAGCAAACTCGTTTGATTCGCATGCAGTTGAAACTAAATCATGTATATCACAAGTATTTGCAGCTAAACCATTTGATTCGCATGGATTTGAAGCTAAGCCTTCAACTTCGCATTGATTTGAAGCTAAATCATCTGTTTCGCTTGGATTTTAAGCTAACACGTTTGTTCCTCCTCCTTTTGAAGCTATATCACTTATATCGGAAGTTTTTGAAGCTAAATCATATGTGTCGTATGGATTTGAAGCTGAACCAACTACATCGCATTGATTTGAAGCTAAATCATGAGTATCGCATGGATTTGAAGCTAAACCTTCTACATCGCATTGATTTGAAGCTAAATCATGTGTTTCGCATGGATGTAAAGCTAACTCGTTTGATTCGCATGCTGTTGAAGCTAAATCACGTCTTTCACATGTATTTGAAGATAAACCATTTGATTCGCATTGACTTGAACCTGAGCCTTCTACTTCGCACTTATTTGCAGCTAAATAATGTGTTTCGCATGGATTTGAAGCTAAACCTTCTACATCCCATGGATTTGAAGCTAAATCATGTGTTTGGCATGGATTTGAAGCTAAACCTTCTACATCGCATTGATTTGCAGCTGAATCATGTGTTTGGCATGGATTTGAAGCTAACTCGTTCGTTTCGCCTGTATTTGAAGCTAGATCACTTATATCGCAAGTATTTGAAGCTAAATCATGTGTTTCGCTTGGATTTGAAGCTAAACCTTCTACATCGCATTGATTTGAAGCTAAATCGTGTGTTTCGCATGGATTTGAAGCTAACTCGTTTGTTTCGCAGGCAGTTGTAGCTAAATAATGTATATCACAAGTATTTGTAGCTCAACCATTTGTTTCGCATGGATTTGAAGCTAAACCCTCTACTTCGCATTGATTTGAAGCTAAATCATTTGTTTCGCATGGAATTGAAGCTACCTCGTTTGTTCCTCCTGCTTTGAAGCTATATCACTTATATCGCATGGATTTGAAGCTGAACCTACTACATCGCATTGATTTGAAGCTAAATCATGTGTATCGCATGGACTTGAAGCTAAACCTTCTACATCGCGTTGATTTGAAGCTAAATCATGTGTTTCGCTTGGATTTGCAGCTAACTCGTTTGCTTCGAATGCAGTTGAAGCTAAATCATGTATATCACAAGTATTTGAAGCTAAACCATTTGTATCGCATGGATTTGAAGCACTGCCTTCTACTTCGCATTGATTTGACGCTAAATATTGTGTTTCGAATGGATTTGAAGCTAACTCGTTTGTTTCGCATGCAGTTGAAACTAAATCATGTATATCACAAGTATTTGCAGCTAAACAGTTGATTCGCATGGTTTTGAAGCTAAACCTTCTACATCGCAATGATTTTAAGCTAAATCATGTGTTTCGCATGGATTTGAAGCTAACTCGTTTGTTTCGCATGCAGTTGTAGCTAAATAACGTATATCACAAGTATTTGTATCTAAACCATTTGTTTCGAATGGATTTGACTTCGCATTGATTTGAAGCTAAATCATTTGTTTCGCATGGAATTGAAGCTACCTCGTTTGTTCCTCCTGCTTTTGAAGCTATATCACTTATATCGCAAGTATTTGAAGCTAAATCATGTGCGTCGCATGGATTTGAAGCTGAACTTTCTATATCGCATTTATGTGAAGCTAAATCTTGTGTATCACATGGATTTGAAGCTAAACCCTCTACATCGCATTGATTTGCAACTAAATCATGTGTTTCGCATGGATCTGAAGCTAACTCGTTTGTTTCGCCTGCATTTGAAGCTATATCACTTATATTCGCAAGCATTTGATGCTAAATCATTTGTTTCACATGGATTTGAAGCTAAACCTTCTACATCGCATTGATTTGAAGCTAACTCATTTGTTTCGCATAGAACTGAAGCTAAACCTTCTACATCGCATTGATTTGCAGCTAAATTATGTGTTTCGCATGGATTTGAAGCTAACTCGTTCGTTGCGCATACAGTTAAATCTCAATAACGTATATCACAAGTATTTGAAGCTAAACCATTCATTTCGCATGGATTTGATGCTAAGCCTTCTACTTCGCATTAATTGGAAGCTAAATCACGTGTTTCGCTTGGATTTGCCGCTAAACCTTCTACATCGCATTCATTTGAACCAATTCATGTGTTTCGCGTGGATTTGAAGGTAACTCGTTTGTTTCGCATGCAGTTGAAGCTATATCACCTTTATCCCAGGTGTTTGAAGCTCAATCATTTGTTTCGCATGGATTTGAAGCTAACTCGTTTGTTCTGTCTGCTTTTGAAGCTACCTCATTTATATCGCAAGTATTTGAAGCAAAATCATTTGTTTCGCATGGATTTGAAGCTAATCCTTCTACTAAGAATTGACATGAAACTAAATCATTTGTTTGGCATGGATTTGAAGGCAATCGTGTGTTTCGTCTGCATTTGAAGCTATATCACTAATATCGAGAGAATTTGAAGCTGAATCATTTGTTTCGCTCAGATTTGAAGCTAAACCTTCTACATCGCATTGATTTGACGCTAAATCATGTGTTTCCCTTGGATATGAAGCTAACTCGTTTGTTTCGCCTGCAGTTGAATCTATACCGACGTATATCCCAAGCGTTTGAAGCTAAATCATTTGTTTCGCATGGATTTGAAGCAAAGCCTTCTCTTCGCATTGATTTGAACCTAAATCACTTGTTTCGCATAGATTTGGAGCTAACTCGTTCGTTTCTCCTGCATTTGAAGCTATATCACTTATATCGCATGTATCTGATGCTAAATCATTTGTGTCGCATGGATTTGAAGCTAAAGCTTCTACATCGCATTGATTTGAAGCTAAATTATGTGTTTCGTTTGGATTTGAGCTAACGCGTTTGTTTCGCCTGCATTTGAAGCTATATCAATTATATCGCAAGTATCTGAAGTTAGATCACTTGTTACTCATGTATTCGAAGCTAAGTCTTCTACTTCGCATTGATTTGAAGCTAAATCATATGTTTCGCATAGATTTGAAGCTAACTCGTTAATTCCGCCTGCATTTCAAGCTCTATCACTTATATCGCTAGTATTTGTAGCTAAACCATTTGATTCGCATGGGATTTGATGCTAAGCCTTCTACTTCTCACTGATTTGATGCTGAATCATGTCTTTCGCATTGGATTTGATGCTAACTCGTTTGTTTCGCATGCAGTTGGAGATATATCATGTATATGACAAGTATTTGAAGCTAAACCATTTGTTTCGCATGTATGTGAAGCTAAATCATGTGTTTACCATGACAATGAACCTAAATCATGTGTTGCCGATGGATTTGAAGCTTAATCATGTGTTTTGCATGTATTTGAAGCTAACTTGATTGTATCATCAGCATTTGAAGTTACTTCATTTATATCGCAAGTATTTGAAGCTAAATCATATGTGTTTAATGTGCTAAATCAATAGCTCGTTCGTTGCACATACTGTTAAATCTAAATAATGTATACCACAAGTATTTGATGCTAAACCATTAGTTTCGCATGGTTTTGAAGCTAAACCTTCTACTTCGCATTAATTGGAAGCTAAACCACCGTGTTTTGCATGGACTTGAAGCTGAACCTTCTACATCGCATTGATTTGCAAATGAATCATGTGTTTCGCATGGATTGAAGCTAACTCGTTCGATTCGCCTGTATTTGAATCTATATCACTTATATCGCAAGTATTTGAAGCTAAATCATGTGTTTCGCTTGGATTTGAAGCTAAACCTTCTCCATCGCATTCATTTGAACCAATTCATGTGTTTCGCGTGGATTTGAAGCTAACCTCGTTTGTTTCGCATGCAGTTGTAGCTAAATAATGTATATCACAAGTATTTGTAGCTAAATCATTTGTTTCGCATGGATTTAAAGCTAAGCCTTGACTTTCGCATTGATTTGAAGCTAAATCATTTGTTTCGCATAGAACTGAAGCTACCTCGTTTGTCCCTCCTGCTTTGAAGCTATATCACTTATATCGCAAGTATTTGAAGCTAAATCATATGTGTCGCATGGATTTGAAGCTGAACCTTCTACATCGCATTGATTTGAAGCTAAATCTTGAGAATCGCATGGATTTGAAGCTAACTCATGTTATTCGCTTGGACTCGAAGATAACTCGCTTGATTAGCCTGCATTTGAAGCTCTACCATTTATACTGCAAGTATTTGAATCTAAATCATTCGTTTCGCATGGATTTGAAGCTAATCCTTCTAATTCGCATTCTTTTTGCATCTAAATCATGTGTTTCGCATGGATATGAAGCTAACTCGTTTGTTTCGCATGGATTTGAAGCTAAACCTTCTACATCGTATTGATTTGAAGCTAAATCATGTGTTTCGCATGGATTTGAAGCTAACTTGTTTGTTTCCCCTGCATTTGAAGCTATATCACTTATATCGCAAGTATCTGAATCTAAATCAATTGTTTCTCATGTATTTGAAGCAAAGCCTCCTACTTCTCATGTGATTTGAAGATAAATCATGTGTTTCTCATGGATTTGAAGCTATCTCGTTCGTTCTCTGATTGCATTTGAAGCTATACCATTTATATCGCAAGTATTTGAAGCTAAATCATATGTGTCGCATGGATTTGAAGCTGAACCTTCTACATCGCATTGATTTGAAGCTAAATCTTGAGAATCGCATGGATTTGAAGCTAACTCATGTTATTCGCTTGGACTCGAAGATAACTCGCTTGATTAGCCTGCATTTGAAGCTCTACCATTTATACTGCAAGTATTTGAATCTAAATCATTCGTTTCGCATGGATTTGAAGCTAATCCTTCTACATCGTATTGATTTGAAGCTAAATCATGTGTTTCGCATGGATTTGAAGCTAACTTGTTTGTTTCCCCTGCATTTGAAGCTATATCACTTATATCGCATGGATTTGAAGCTAAGCCTTCTCCTTCGCATTAATTGGAAGCTAAATCACGTGTTTTGCATGGATTTGAAGCTGAACCTTCTACATCGCATTGATTTGCAAATGAATCATGTGTTTCGCATGGCTTTGAAGCTAACTCGTTCGTTTCGCCTGTATTTGAACCTATATCACTTATATCGCAAGTATTTGAAGCTAAATCATGTGTTTCGCGTGGATTTGAAGGTAACTCGATTGTTTCGCATGCAGTTGAAGCTATACTCACATTTATCCCAAGTGTTTGAAGCTCAATCATTTGTTTCGTATGAATTTGAAGCTAACCTTCTACATCGCATTGATTTGAAGCTAACTCATGTGTTTCGCGTGGATTTGAAGGTAACTCGTTTGTTTCGCATGCAGTTGAAGCTATAACACCTATATCCCAAGTGTGTGAAGCTCAATCATTTGTTTCGCATGGATTTGAAGCTAAACCGTCTACATCGCATTGATTTTAAGCTAAATCGTTTGTTTCGCATGGATTTGAAGCTAACTCGTTTGTTTCGCATGAAGTTGTAGCTAAATAATGTATATCACAAGTATTGTAGCTAAATCATTTTGTTTCGCATGGAATTGAAGCTACCTCGTTTGTTCCTCCAGATTTTGAAGCTATAACACTTATATCGCAAGTATTTGAAGCTAAATCATGTGCGTCGCATGGATTTGAAGCTGAACTTTCTACATCGCATTGATTTGAAGCTAAATCTTGTGTATCGCATGGATTTGAAGCTAAACCCTCTACATCGCATTGATTTGCAACTAAATCATGTGTTTCGCATGGATCTGAAGCTAACTCGTTTGTTTCGCCTGCATTTGAAGCTATATCACTTATATTCGCAAGCATTTGATGCTAAATCATCCGTTTCGCATGGATTTGAAGCTAAGCCTTTCACTTCGCATTGATTTGAAGTTAAATCATGTGTTTCCCTTGGATTTGAAGCTGAATCGTTTTTTTTCGCATGCAGTTGAATCTATATCATTTATATCGCAAGTATCTGAAGCTAAATCATTTGTTTCTCATGGATTTGAAGCTAAACCTTCTACATCGCATTGATTTTAAGCTAAATCATGTGTTTCGCATGGATTTGAAGCTAACTCGTTCGTTTCGCCTCCAGTTGAATCTACATCACTTATATCGCAAGTATTTGAAGCTAAATCATGTGTTTCGCTTGGATTTGAAGCTAAACCTTCTACATCGCATTGATTTGAAGCTAAATCGTTTGTTTCGCATGGATTTGAAGCTAACTCGTTTGTTTCGCAGGCAGTTGTAGCTAAATAATGTATATCACAAGTATTTGTAGCTCAACCATTTGTTTCGCATGGATTTGAAGCTAAACCTTCTACTTCGCATTGATTTGAAGCTAAATCATTTGTTTCGCATGGAATTGAAGCTACCTCGTTTGTTCCTCCTGCTTTGAAGCTATATCACTTATATCGCATGGATTTGAAGCTAAGCCTTCTCCTTCGCATTAATTGGAAGCTAAATCACGTGTTTTGCATGGATTTGAAGCTGAACCTTCTACATCGCATTGATTTGCAAATGAATCATGTGTTTCGCATGGCTTTGAAGCTAACTCGTTCGTTTCGCCTGTATTTGAACCTATATCACTTATATCGCAAGTATTTGAAGCTAAATCATGTGTTTCGCGTGATTTGAAGGTAACTCGATTGTTTCGCATGCAGTTGAAGCTATATCACATTTATCCCAAGTGTTTGAAGCTCTCAATCATTTGTTTCGTATGAATTTGAAGCTAAACCTTCTACATCGCATTGATTTGAAGCTAACTCATGTGTTTCGCGTGGATTTGAAGGTAACTCGTTTGTTTCGCGATGCAGTTGAAGCTATAACACCTATATCCAAAGTGTGTGAAGCTCAATCATTTGTTTCGCATGGATTTGAAGCTAAACCGTCTACATCGCATTGATTTTAAGCTAAATCGTTTGTTTCGCATGGATTTGAAGCTAACTCGTTTGTTTCGCATGCAGTTGTAGCTAAATAATGTATATCACAAGTATTTGTAGCTAAATCATTTGTTTCGCATGGAATTGAAGCTACCTCGTTTGTTCCTCCAGATTTTGAAGCTATAACACTTATATCGCAAGTATTTGAAGCTAAATCATGTGCGCTCGCATGGATTTGAATCTGAACTTTCTACATCGCATTGATTTGAAGCTAAATCTTGTGTATCGCATGGATTTGAAGCTAAACCCTCTACATCGCATTGATTTGCAACTAAATCATGTGTTTCGCATGGATCTGAAGCTAACTCGTTTGTTTCGCCTGCATTTGAAGCTATATCACTTATATTCGCAAGCATTTGATGCTAAATCATCCGTTTCGCATGGATTTGAAGCTAAGCCTTTCACTTCGCATTGATTTGAAGTTAAATCATGTGTTTCCCTTGGATTTGAAGCTGAATCGTTTTTTTTCGCATGCAGTTGAATCTATATCATTTATATCGCAAGTATCTGAAGCTAAATCATTTGTTTCTCGTGGATTTGAAGCTAAACCTTCTACATCGCATTGATTTTAAGCTAAATCATGTGTTTCGCATGGATTTGAAGCTCTACTCGTTCGTTGCACATACAGTTAAATCTAAATAACGTATATCACAAGTATTTGAAGCTAAACCATTTGTTTCGCATGGATTTGAAGCTAAGCCTTCTCCTTCGCATTAATTGGTAGCTAAATCACGTGTTTTGCATGGATTTGATGCTGAACCATCTACATCGCATTGATTTGCAAATGAATCATATGTTTCGCATGGCTTTGAAGCTAACTCGTTCGTTTCGCCTGTATTTGAATCTATATCACTTATATCGCAAGTATTTGAAGCTAAATCATGTGTTTCGCTTGGATTTGATGCTAAACCTTCTACATCGCATTCATTTGAACCAATTCATGTGTTTCGCGTGGATTTGAAGGTAACTCGATTGTTTCGCATGCCAGTTGAAGCTATATCACATTTATCCCAAGTGTTTGAAGCTCAATCATTTGTTTCGTATGAGATTTGAAGCTAAACCTTCTACATCGCATTGATTTGAAGCTAACTCATGTGTTTCGCGTGGATTTGAAGGTAACTCGTATGTTTCGCATGCAGTTGAAGCCATAACACCTATATCCCAAGTGTGTGAAGCTCAATCATTTGTTTCGCATGGATTTGAAGCTAAACCGTCTACATCGCATTGATTTTAAGCTAAATCGTGTGTTTCGCATGGATTTGAAGCTAACTCGTTTGTTTCGCATGCAGTTGTAGCTAAATAATGTATATCACAAGTATTTGTAGCTAAATCATTTGTTTCGCATGGAATTGAAGCTACCTCGTTTGTTCCTCCAGATTTTGAAGCTATATCACTTATTTCGCAAGTATTTGAAGTTAAATCATGTGCGTCGCATGGATTTGAAGCTGAACTTTTTACATCGCATTGATTTGAAGCTAAATCTTGTGTATCGCATGGATTTGAAGCTAAACCCTCTACATCGCATTGATTTGCAACTAAATCATGTGTTTCGCATGGATCTGAAGCTAACTCGTTTGTTTCGCCTGCATTTGAAGCTATATCACTTATATTCGCAAGCATTTGATGCTAAATCATCCGTTTCGCATGGATTTGAAGCTAAGCCTTTTACTTCGCATTGATTTTAAGCTAAATCATGTGTTTCGCATGGATTTGAAGCTAACTCGTTCGTTTCGCCTCCAGTTGAATCTACATCACTTATATCGCAAGTATTTGAAGCTAAATCATGTGTATCGCGTGGATTTTGAAGCTAACTCGTTTGATTAGTCTGTATTTGAAGCTATATCACATATACCCCAAGTGTTTGAAGCTAAATCATTTGTTTCGCATGGATTTGGAGCTAAGCCTTCTACATCGCATTGATTTGCTGCTAAATCATGTGTTTCGCATGGATTTGAAGCTAACTCGTTCGTTGCGCATACAGTTAAATCTAAATAACGTATATCAAAAGTATTTGAAGCTAAACCATTTGTTTCGCATGCATTTGAACCTAAGCCTTCTACTTCGCATTAATTGGAAGCTAAATCACGAGTTTTGCATGGATTTGAATCCGAACCTTCTACATCGCATTGATTTGCAAATGAATCATGTGTTTCGCATGGATTTGAAGCTAACTCGTTCGTTTCGCCTGTATTTGAATCTATATCACTTATATCGCAACTATTTGAAACTAAATCATGTGTTTCGCTTGGATTTGAAGCTAAACCTTCTACATCGCATTGATTTGAAGCTAACTCATTTGTTTCGCATAGAACTGAAGCTAAACCTTCTACATCGCATTGATTTGCAGCTAAATCATGTGTTTCGCATGGATTTGAAGCTAACTCGTTCGTTGCCCATACAGGTTAAATCTCAATAACGTATATCACAAGTATTTGAAGCTAAACCATTTGTTTCGCATGGATTTGAAGCTAAGCCTTCTACTTCGCATTAATTGGAAGCTAAATCACGTGTTTCGCTTGGATTTGCAGCTAAACCTTCTACATAGCATTCATTTGAACCAATTCATGTGTTTCGCGTGGATTTGAAGGTAACTCGTTTGTTTCGCATGCAGTTGATGCTAAATCATGTTTATCACAAGTATCTGAAGCAAAACCATTTGTTTCGCAAGAATATGAAGCTTATCCATGTGTTTCGCATGAATTTGAATCTAAATCATGTGTTTCGCATGGATTTGATGCTAACTCGTTTGTTTCGCATGCAGTTGAAGCTAAATCATGTATATCGCAAGTATTTGAAGCTAAACCATTTGCTTCGCATGGATTTGAAGCTAACCCTTCTACTTGGCATTGAAATGAAGCTAAATCATGTGTTTTGCTTGGATTTTAAGCTAACTCGTTTGTTTCGCCTGCATTTGAATCTACGTCATTTATATTTCAAGTATTTGAAGCGAAATCATTTGTTTCGCATGGATATGAAGCTAATCCTTCTACCTAGAATTGACTTGAAACTAAATCATTTGTTTCGACATGGATTTAAAGCCAACTCGTGTGTTTCGTCTGCATTTGAAGTTATCACTAATATCGAGAGTATGTGAAGCTAAATCATTTGATTCACCTGCATTTGAATCTATATCACTTATATCGCAAGTATTGGAGCTAAATCATGTGTATCGCATGGATTTTGAAACTAACTCGTTTGATTTGTCTGCATTTGTAGCTATATCACGTATATCCCTAATTTTTGAAGCTAAATCATTTGTTTCGCGTGGATTTGAAGCTAAACCTCCTACTTCGCATTGATTTGAAGTTAAGTCATGTGTTTCGCTTGGATTTCACGCTAAACCTTCTACATCGCATTGATTTGAAGCTAAATCATCTGTGTCGCATGGATTTGCAGCTAAACCTACTACATTACATTGATTGGAAGCTTAATCATGTGTTTTGCATGGATTTGAAGCTATCTCGTTTGTTTCGCCTACAGTTGAATCTATATCACTTATATCACAAGTATTTGAAGCATAACCATTTGTTCCGCATGGATTTGAAGCTACGCCTTCTACGTCGCATTGATTTGAAGCTAAATCATCTGTTTCGCTTGGATTTTAAGCTAACACGTTTGTTCCTCCTACTTTTGAAGCTATATCACTTATATCGGAAGTTTTTGAAGCTAAATCATATGTGTCGTATGGATTTGAAGCTGAACCAACTACATCGCATTGATTTGAAGCTAAATCATGTGTATCGCATGGATTTGAAGCTAAACCTTCTACATCGCATTGATTTGAAGCTAAATCATGTGTTTCGCATGGATGTAAAGCTAACTCGTTTGATTCGCCTGCATTTGAAGCTATATCACTTATATTCGCAAGCATTTGATGCTAAATCATCCGTTTCGCATGGATTTGAAGCTAAGCCTTTTACTTCGCATTGATTTGAAGTTAAATCATGTGTTTCCCTTGGATTTGAAGCTGAATCGTTTTTTTCGCATGCAGTTGAATCTATATCATTTATATCGCAAGTATCTGAAGCTAAATCATTTGTTTCTCATGGATTTGAAGCTAAACCTTCTACATCGCATTGATTTTAAACTAAATCATGTGTTTCGCATGGATTTGAAGCTAACTCGTTCGTTGCACATACAGTTAAATCTAAATAACGTATATCACAAGTATTTGAAGCTAAACCATTTGTTTCGCATGGATTTGAAGCTAAGCCTTCTCCTTCGCATTAATTGGAAGCTAAATCACGTGTTTTGCATGGATTTGAAGCTGAACCATCTACATCGCATTGATTTGCAAATGAATCATATGTTTCGCATGGCTTTGAAGCTAACTCGTTCGTTTCGCCTGTATTTGAATCTATATCACTTATATCGCAAGTATTTGAAGCTAAATCATGTGTTTCGCTTGGATTTGATGCTAAACCTTCTACATCGCATTCATTTGAACCAATTCATGTGTTTCGCGTGGATTTGAAGGTAACTCGATTGTTTCGCATGCAGTTGAAGCTATATCACATTTATCCCAAGTGTTTGAAGCTCAATCATTTATTTCGTATGAATTTGAAGCTAAACCTTCTACATCGCATTGATTTGAAGCTAACTCATGTGTTTCGCGTGGATTTGAAGGTAACTCGTATGTTTCGCATGCAGTTGAAGCCATAACACCTATATCCCAAGTGTGTGAAGCTCAATCATTTGTTTCGCATGGATTTGAAGCTAAACCGTCTACATCGCATTGATTTTAAGCTAAATCGTGTGTTTCGCATGGATTTGAAGCTAACTCGTTTGTTTCGCATGCAGTTGTAGCTAAATAATGTATATCACAAGTATTTGTAGCTAAATCATTTGTTTCGCATGGAATTGAAGCTACCTCGTTTGTTCCTCCAGATTTTGAAGCTATATCACTTATATCGCAAGTATTTGAAGTTAAATCATGTGCGTCGCATGGATTTGAAGCTGAACTTTCTACATCGCATTGATTTGAAGCTAAATCTTGTGTATCGCATGGATTTGAAGCTAAACCCTCTACATCGCATTGATTTGCAACTAAATCATGTGTTTCGCATGGATCTGAAGCTAACTCGTTTGTTTCGCCTGCATTTGAAGCTATATCACTTATATTCGCAAGCATTTGATGCTAAATCATCCGTTTCGCATGGATTTGAAGCTAAGCCTTTCACTTCGCATTGATTTGAAGTTAAATCATGTATTTCCCTTGGTTTTGAAGCTGAATCGTTTTTTTCGCATGCAGTTGAATCTATATCATTTATATCGCAAGTATCTGAAGCTAAATCATTTGTTTCTCATGGATTTGAAGCTAAACCTTCTACATCGCATTGATTTTAAGCTAAATCATGTGTTTCGCATGGATTTGAAGCTAATTCGTTCGTTGCACATACAGTTAAATCTAAATAACGTATATCACAAGTATTTGAAGCTAAACCATTTGTTTCGCATGGATTTGAAGCTAAGCCTTCTCCTTCGCATTAATTGGTAGCTAAATCACGTGTTTTGCATGGATTTGAAGCTGAACCATCTACATCGCATTGATTTGCAAATGAATCATATGTTTCGCATGGCTTTGAAGCTGACTCGTTCGTTTCGCCTGTATTTGAATCTATATCACTTATATCGCAAGTATTTGAAGCTAAATCATGTGTTTCGCTTGGATTTGAAGCTGAACTTTCTACATCACATTGATTTGAAGCTAAATCTTGTGTATCGCATGGATTTGAAGCTAAACCCTCTACATCGCATTGATTTGCAACTAAATCATGTGTTTCGCATGGATCTGAAGCTAACTCGTTTGTTTCGCCTGCATTTGAAGCTATATCACTTATAATCGCAAGCATTTGATGCTAAATCATTTGTTTCACATGGATTTGAAGCTAAACCTTCTACATCGCATTGATTTGAAGCTAACTCATTTGTTTCGCATAGAACTGAAGCTAAACCTTCTACATCGCATTGATTTGCTGCTAAATCATGTGTTTCGCATGGATTTGAAGCTAACTCGTTCGTTGTGCATACAGTTAAATCTCAATAACGTATATCACAAGTATTTGAAGCTAAACCATTCGTTTCGCATGGATTTGAAGCTAAGCCTTCTACTTCGCATTAATTGGAAGCTAAATCACGTGTTTCGCTTGGATTTGCAGCTAAACCTTCTACATCGCATTCATTTGAACCAATTCATGTGTTTCGCGTGGATTTGAATGTAACTCGTTTGTTTCGCATGCAGTTGAAGCTATATCACCTTTATCCCAGGTGCTTGAAGCTCAATCATTTGTTTCGCATGGATTTGAAGCTAAACCTTCTACATCGCATTGATTTGACGCTAACTCATGTGTTTTGCGTGGATTTGACGGTAACTCGTTTGTTTCGCATGCAGTTGGAGCTAAATAGTGTATATCACGAGTAATTGTAGCTAAATCACGTGTTTTGCATGGATTTGAAGCTGAACCTTCTACATCGCATTGATTTGCAAATGAATCATGTGTTTCGCATGGCTTTGAATCTAACTCGTTCGTTTCGCCTGTATTTGAATCTATATCACTTATATCGCAAGTATTTGAAGCTAAATCATGTGTTTCGCTTGGATTTGAAGCTAAACCTTCTACATCGCATTCATTTGAACCAATTCATGTGTTTCGCGTGGAACTGAAGGTAACTCGATTGTTTCGCATGCAGTTGAAGCTATATCACATTTATCCCAAGTGTATGATCTCAATCATTTGTTTCGTATGGATTTGAAGCTAAACTTTCTACATCGCATTGATTTGAAGCTAACTCATGTGTTTCGCGTGGATTTGAAGGTAACTCGTTTGTTTCGCATGAAGTTGAAGCTATAACACCTATATCCCAAGTGTGTGAAGCTCAATCATTTGTTTCTCATGGATTTGAAGCTAAACCGTCTACATCGCATTGATTTTAAGCTAAATCATGTGTTTCGCATGGATTTGAAGCTAACTCGTTTGTTTCGCATGCAGTTGTAGCTAAATAATGTATATCACAAGTATTTGTAGCTAAATCATTTGTTTCGCATGGATTTGAAGCTAAGCCTTCTCCTTCGCATTAATTGGTAGCTAAATCACGTGTTTTGCATGGATTTGAAGCTGAACCATCTACATCGCATTGATTTGCAAATGAATCATATGTTTCGCATGGCTTTGAAGCTGACTCGTTCGTTTCGCCTGTATTTGAATCTATATCACTTATATCGCAAGTATTTGAAGCTAAATCATGTGTTTCGCTTGGATTTGAAGCTGAACTTTCTACATCACATTGATTTGAAGCTAAATCTTGTGTATCGCATGGATTTGAAGCTAAACCCTCTACATCGCATTGATTTGCAACTAAATCATGTGTTTCGCATGGATCTGAAGCTAACTCGTTTGTTTCGCCTGCATTTGAAGCTATATCACTTATAATCGCAAGCATTTGATGCTAAATCATTTGTTTCACATGGATTTGAAGCTAAACCTTCTACATCGCATTGATTTGAAGCTAACTCATTTGTTTCGCATAGAACTGAAGCTAAACCTTCTACATCGCATTGATTTGCAGCTAAATCATGTGTTTCGCATGGATTTGAAGCTAACTCGTTCGTTGCGCATACAGTTAAATCTCAATAACGTATATCACAAGTATTTGAAGCTAAACCATTCGTTTCGCATGGATTTGAAGCTAAGCCTTCTACTTCGCATTAATTGGAAGCTAAATCACGTGTTTCGCTTGGACTTGCAGCTAAACCTTCTACATCGCATTCATTTGAACCAATTCATGTGTTTCGCGTGGATTTGAAGGTAACTCGTTTGTTTCGCATGCAGTTGAAGCTATATCACCTTTATCCCAGGTGCTTGAAGCTCAATCATTTGTTTCGCATGGATTTGAAGCTAAACCTTCTACATCGCATTGATTTGAAGCTAACTCATGTGTTTCGCGTGGATTTGAAGGTAACTCGTTTGTTTCGCATGCAGTAGAAGCTATAACACCTATATCCCAAGTGTGTGAAGCTCAATCATTTGTTTCTCATGGATTTGAAGCTAAATCGTCTACATCGCATTGATTTTAAGCTAAATCATGTGTTTCGCATGGATTTGAAGCTAACTCGTTTGTTTCGCATGCAGTTGAAGCTATAACACCTATATCCCAAGTGTGTGAAGCTCAATCATTTGTTTCGCATGGATTTGAAGCTAAACCGTCTACATCGCATTGATTTTAAGCTAAATCATGTGTTTCGCATGGATTTGAAGGTGAGCCTTCTACTTCGCATTGATTTGAAGCTAACTCATTTGTTTCGCATAGAACTGAAGCTAAACCTTCTACATCGCATTGATTTGCTGCTAAATCATGTGTTTCGCATGGATTTGAAGCTAACTCGTTCGTTGCGCATACAGTTAAATCTCAATAACGTATATCACAAGTATTTGAAGCTAAACCATTCGTTTCGCATGGATTTGAAGCTAAGCCTTCTACTTCGCATTAATTGGAAGCTAAATCACGTGTTTCGCTTGGATTTGCAGCTAAACCTTCTACATCGCATTCATTTGAACCAATTCATGTGTTTCGCGTGGATTTGAATGTAACTCGTTTGTTTCGCATGCAGTTGAAGCTATATCACTTATATTCGCAAGCATTTGATGCTAAATCATTTGTTTCACATGGATTTGAAGCTAAACCTTCTACATCGCATTGATTTGAAGCTAACTCATTTGTTTCGCATAGAACTGAAGCTAAACCTTCTACATCGCATTGATTTGCAGCTAAATCATGTGTTTCGCATGGATTTGAAGCTAACTCGTTCGTTGCGCATACAGTTCAATCTCAATAACGTATATCACAAGTATTTGAAGCTAAACCATACGTTTCGCATGGATTTGAAGCTAAGCCTTCTACTTCGCATTAATTGGAAGCTAAATCACGTGTTTCGATTGGACTTGCAGCTAAACCTTCTACATCGCATTCATTTGAACCAATTCATGTGTTTCGCGTGGATTTGAAGGTAACTCGTTTGTTTCGCATGCAGTTGAAGCTATATCACCTTTATCCCAGGTGCTTGAAGCTCAATCATTTGTTTCGCATGGATTTGAAGCTAAACCTTCTACATCGCATTGATTTGACGCTAACTCATGTGTTTTGCGTGGATTTGACGGTAACTCGTTTGTTTCGCATGCAGTTGGAGCTAAATAGTGTATATCATGAGTATTTGTAGCTAAATCACGTGTTTTGCATGGATTTGAAGCTGAACCTTCTACATCGCATTGATTTGCAAATGAATCATGTGTTTCGCATGGCTTTGAATCTAACTCGTTCGTTTCGCCTGTATTTGAATCTATATCACTTATATCGCAAGTATTTGAAGCTAAATCATGTGTTTCGCTTGGATTTGAAGCTAAACCTTCTACATCGCATTCATTTGAACCAATTCATGTGTTTCGCGTGGATCTGAAGGTAACTCGATTGTTTCGCATGCACTTGAAGCTATATCACATTTATCCCAAGTGTATGATCTCAATCATTTGTTTCGTATGGATTTGAAGCTAAACCTTCTACATCGCATTGATTTGAAGCTAACTCATGTGTTTCGCGTGGATTTGAAGGTAACTCGTTTGTTTCGCATGCAGTTGAAGCTATAACACCTATATCCCAAGTGTGTGAAGCTCAATCATTTGTTTCTCATGGATTTGAAGCTAAACCGTCTACATCGCATTGATTTTAAGCTAAATCATGTGTTTCGCATGGATTTGAAGCTAACTCGTTTGTTTCGCATGCAGTTGTAGCTAAATAATGTATATCACAAGTATTTGTAGCTAAATCATTTGTTTCGCATGGATTTGAAGCTAAGCCTTCTACTTCGCATTCATTTGAAGCTAAATCATTTGTTTCGCATAGAACTACAGCTACCTCGTTTGTTCCTCCTGCTTTTGAAGCTATATCACTTATATCGCAAGTATTTGAAGCTAAATCATATGTGTCGCATGGATTTGAAGCTGAACCTTCTACATCACATTGATTTGCAGCTAAATCATGTGTTTCGCATGGATTTGAAGCTACCTCGTTCGTTGCGCCTGCAGTTGAATCTACATCACTTATATCGCAAGTATTTTAAGCTAAATCATGTGTATCGCGTGGATTTTGAAGCTAACTCGTTTGATTATTCTGCATTTGAAGCTATATCACTTATACCCCAAGTGTTTGAAGCTAAATCATTTGTTTCGCATGGAATTGAAGCTACCTCGTTTGTTCCTCCTGCTTTTGAAGCTATATCACTTATATCGCAAGTATTTGAAGCTAAATCATGTTCGTCGCATGGATTTGAAGCTGAACTTTCTACATCGCATTGATGTGAAGCTAACTCATGTGTTTCGCGTGGATTTGAAGGTAACTCGTTTGTTTCGCATGCAGTAGAAGCTATAACACCTATATCCCAAGTGTGTGAAGCTCAATCATTTGTTTCTCATGGATTTGAAGCTAAATCGTCTACATCGCATTGATTTTAAGCTAAATCATGTGTTTCGCATGGATTTGAAGCTAACTCGTTTGTTTCGCATGCAGTTGAAGCTATAACACCTATATCCCAAGTGTGTGAAGCTCAATCATTTGTTTCGCATGGATTTGAAGCTAAACCGTCTACATCGCATTGATTTTAAGCTAAATCATGTGTTTCGCATGGATTTGAAGGTGAGCCTTCTACTTCGCATTGATTTGAAGCTAACTCATTTGTTTCGCATAGAACTGAAGCTAAACCTTCTACATCGCATTGATTTGCTGCTAAATCATGTGTTTCGCATGGATTTGAAGCTAACTCGTTCGTTGCGCATACAGTTAAATCTCAATAACGTATATCACAAGTATTTGAAGCTAAACCATTCGTTTCGCATGGATTTGAAGCTAAGCCTTCTACTTCGCATTAATTGGAAGCTAAATCACGTGTTTCGCTTGGATTTGCAGCTAAACCTTCTACATCGCATTCATTTGAACCAATTCATGTGTTTCGCGTGGATTTGAATGTAACTCGTTTGTTTCGCATGCAGTTGAAGCTATATCACTTATATTCGCAAGCATTTGATGCTAAATCATTTGTTTCACATGGATTTGAAGCTAAACCTTCTACATCGCATTGATTTGAAGCTAACTCATTTGTTTCGCATAGAACTGAAGCTAAACCTTCTACATCGCATTGATTTGCAGCTAAATCATGTGTTTCGCATGGATTTGAAGCTAACTCGTTCGTTGCGCATACAGTTCAATCTCAATAACGTATATCACAAGTATTTGAAGCTAAACCATACGTTTCGCATGGATTTGAAGCTAAGCCTTCTACTTCGCATTAATTGGAAGCTAAATCACGTGTTTCGATTGGACTTGCAGCTAAACCTTCTACATCGCATTCATTTGAACCAATTCATGTGTTTCGCGTGGATTTGAAGGTAACTCGTTTGTTTCGCATGCAGTTGAAGCTATATCACCTTTATCCCAGGTGCTTGAAGCTCAATCATTTGTTTCGCATGGATTTGAAGCTAAACCTTCTACATCGCATTGATTTGACGCTAACTCATGTGTTTTGCGTGGATTTGACGGTAACTCGTTTGTTTCGCATGCAGTTGGAGCTAAATAGTGTATATCACGAGTATTTGTAGCTAAATCACGTGTTTTGCATGGATTTGAAGCTGAACCTTCTACATCGCATTGATTTGCAAATGAATCATGTGTTTCGCATTTCTTTGAATCTAACTCGTTCGTTTCGCCTGTATTTGAATCTATATCACTTATATCGCATGCACTTGAAGCTATATCACATTTATCCCAAGTGTATGATCTCAATCATTTGTTTCGTATGGATTTGAAGCTAAACCTTCTACATCGCATTGATTTGAAGCTAACTCATGTGTTTCGCGTGGATTTGAAGGTAACTCGTTTGTTTCGCATGCAGTTGAAGCTATAACACCTATATCCCAAGTGTGTGAAGCTCAATCATTTGTTTCTCATGGATTTGAAGCTAAACCGTCTACATCGCATTGATTTTAAGCTAAATCATGTGTTTCGCATGGATTTGAAGCTAACTCGTTTGTTTCGCATGCAGTTGTAGCTAAATAATGTATATCACAAGTATTTGTAGCTAAATCATTTGTTTCGCATGGATTTGAAGCTAAGCCTTCTACTTCGCATTCATTTGAAGCTAAATCATTTGTTTCGCATAGAACTACAGCTACCTCGTTTGTTCCTCCTGCTTTTGAAGCTATATCACTTATATCGCAAGTATTTGAAGCTAAATCATATGTGTCGCATGGATTTGAAGCTGAACCTTCTACATCACATTGATTTGCAGCTAAATCATGTGTTTCGCATGGATTTGAAGCTACCTCGTTCGTTGCGCCTGCAGTTGAATCTACATCACTTATATCGCAAGTATTTGAAGCTAAATCATGTGTATCGCGTGGATTTTGAAGCTAACTCGTTTGATTATTCTGCATTTGAAGCTATATCACTTATACCCCAAGTGTTTCAAGCTAAATCATTTGTTTCGCATGGATTTGGAGCTAAAACTTCTACATCGCATTGATTTGCAGCTAAATCATGTGTTTCGCATGGATTTGAAGCTAAACCTTCTACATCGCATTGATTTGAAGCTAACTCATGTGTTTCGCGTTGATTTGAAGGTAACTCGTTTGTTTCGCATGCAGTTGAAGCTATAACACCTATATCCCAAGTGTTTGAAGCTCAATCATTTGTTTCGCATGGATTTGAAGCTAAACCTTCTACATCGCATTGATTTTAAGCTAAATCATGTGTTTCGCATGGATTTGAAGCTAACTCGTTTATTTCGCATGCAGTTGTAGCTAAATAGTGTATATCACGAGTATTTGTAGCTAAATCATTTGTTTCGCATGGATTTGAAACTAACTCGATTGATTCTTCTGCATTTGTAGCTGTATCACTAATATCGAGAGTATTTGAAGCTAAATCATTTGTGTCGCACAGATTTGAAGCTAAACCTTCTACATCGCATTGGTTTGAAGATAAATCATTTGTTCCGCATGGATTTGAAGCTTAGCCTTCTACTTCGCATTGATTTGAAGCTAAGTCATCTGTTTCGCATGGAAATGGAGATGACTCGTTTGTGCTTCCTGCATTTGAAACTATATCACTTATATTGCAAGCATCTGAACCCAAATGATTTGTTTCGCATGGAATTTAAGCTAGCACGTTCGTTTCGCCTGCATTTGAAGCTGAATCATGTACATCAAAAGTATTTGAAGCGGAACCATTTGACTCGCATGGATTTGAAACTAAGCCTTCTACATCGCATTTATTTGCAGCCATATCATGTGTTTCGCGTGGATTTGAAGCTAACTCGATTGTTTCCCCTGCATTTGAAGCTATATCGCTCATATCGCAAGTATCTGAAGCTAAATCATTTGTGTCGCGTGGATTCGGAGATAAACCTTCTACATCGCATTGATTTGCAGCTATATCATGCGTTTCGCACGGATTTGAAGATAACTGGTTCGTTGCGCATGCAGTTAAATCTCAATAACGTATATCACAAGTATTTGTATCTAATCCATTTGTTTCACATGGATTTGAACCTGAGCCTTGTACTTCGAGTTGATTTGAAGCTAAACCTTCTTCATCTTATTGATTTGATGCTAAATCATGTGTTTCGCATGGAGTTGAAGCGAACCCGTTTGTTTCGTCTGCATTTGAAGCTATATAACTTATATCGCAAGTGTTTGAAGCTAAATCATTTGTTTCGCGTGGATTTGAAGCTAAACCTTCTACATCGCATTGAATTGAAGCTTAAACGTGTGTTTCGCTTGGATTTGAATCGCAGCCTTCGACTTCGCAATCGATTTGTAGATAAATCATATGTTTCAAATGGATTTGAAACTAATTGATTTGAAGCTTAATTATGTGTATCACATTGATTTGAAGCTAATTCGTTTGTATCGCCTGAATTTGAATCTTTTTCATTTACACCGCAAGTATTTGAAGCTAAATCATTCGTTTGGCATGGATTTGAAGCTAAGCCTTCTACTTCGCATTGATTTGAAGCTCAAACATGTTTATCGCATGGATTTTGAAGCTATCTAGTGTGTTTCGCATGCAGTTGTAGCTAAATAATGTATATCACACGTAATTGTAGCTAAACCACTTCTTTCGCATGGATTTGAAGCTAAACCACTTGTTTCGCATGGATTTGAAGCTAAACCTTCTACTTCGCATTGATTTGAAGCTGAATCATTTGTTTCGCATGGAATTGAAACTACATCGTTTGTTCCTCCAGCTTTTGAAGCTATATCACTTATATCGGAAGTATTTGAAGCTAAATCATATGTGTCGTATGGATTTGAAGCTAAGCCTTTTACTTCGCATTGATTTGAATCTAAATCATGTGTTTCGCTTGGATAGGAAGCTACCTCGTTTGTTTCGCATGCAGTTGTAGCTAAATAATGTATATCACAAGTATTTGTAGCTAAATCATTTGTTTCGCATGGATTTGAAGCTATACTTCTACTTCGCATTGATTTGAAGCTAAATCATTTGTCTCGCATGGATTTGGAGCTAACTCGTATGTTCCTCCTGCTTTTGAAGCTATATCACTTATATCGCAAGTATTTGAAGCTAAATCATGTGCGTCGCATGGATTTGAAGCTGAACTTTCTACATCGCATTGATGTGAAGCTAAATCATGTATATCACAAATATTTGACGCTAAACCATCTGTTTCGCATGGATGTGAAGCTACTCCTTCTACTTCGCTTTGATTTGACCCCACATCATGTGTTTCGCATGGATCTGTAGCTAACTCGTTTGTTTCGCCTGCGTTTGCAGGTATGTCACTTATATTCGCAAGTATTTGAAGCTAAATCTTTCGTTTCGCATGGATTTGAAGCTAAGCCTTCTAATTCGCATTGTTTTGAAGCTAAATAATGTGTTTCTCGTGGATTCGGATCTAACTCATTTGCTTCGAATGCAGTTGAAGCTAAATCATGTATATCACAAATATTTGAAGCTAAACCATTTGTATCGCATGGAATTGAAGATAAGCCTTCTACTTCGCATTGATTGGAAGCAAAATCATGTGTTCTACATGGATTTGAAGCTAACTCGTTTGATTCGTCTGCATTTGAAGCTATATCACTTATATCGCAAGTATTTGAAGCTAAATCATTTGTTTCGCATGGATTTGAAGCTAATACATCTAGATCGCAGTGATTTGAAGCTAAATCATGAGTTTCGCATTGACTTGAAGCTAAATCATGTGTATCACATGGATTTGAAGCTAGGCCTTCTACTTTGCATTGATTGGAAGCTAAATCACGTGTTTTGCATGTATTTGAAGCAAACTCGTTTGATTCGCATGCAGTTGAAACTAAATCATGTATATCACAAGTATTTGCAGCTAAACCATTTGATTCGCATGGATTTGAAGCTAAGCCTTCAACTTCGCATTGATTTGAAGCTAAATCATCTGTTTCGCTTGGATTTTAAGCTAACACGTTTGTTCCTCCTCCTTTTGAAGCTATATCACTTATATCGGAAGTTTTTGAAGCTAAATCATATGTGTCGTATGGATTTGAAGCTGAACCAACTACATCGCATTGATTTGAAGCTAAATCATGAGTATCGCATGGATTTGAAGCTAAACCTTCTACATCGCATTGATTTGAAGCTAAATCATGTGTTTCGCATGGATGTAAAGCTAACTCGTTTGATTCGCATGCTGTTGAAGCTAAATCACGTCTTTCACATGTATTTGAAGATAAACCATTTGATTCGCATTGACTTGAACCTGAGCCTTCTACTTCGCACTTATTTGCAGCTAAATAATGTGTTTCGCATGGATTTGAAGCTAAACCTTCTACATCCCATGGATTTGAAGCTAAATCATGTGTTTGGCATGGATTTGAAGCTAAACCTTCTACATCGCATTGATTTGCAGCTGAATCATGTGTTTGGCATGGATTTGAAGCTAACTCATTCGTTTCGCCTGTATTTGAAGCTAGATCACTTATATCGCAAGTATTTGAAGCTAAATCATGTGTTTCGCTTGGATTTGAAGCTAAACCTTCTACATCGCATTGATTTGAAGCTAAATCGTGTGTTTCGCATGGATTTGCAGCTAACTCGTTTGCTTCGAATGCAGTTGAAGCTAAATCATGTATATCACAAGTATTTGAAGCTAAACCATTTGTATCGCATGGATTTGAAGCACTGCCTTCTACTTCGCATTGATTTGACGCTAAATATTGTGTTTCGAATGGATTTGAAGCTAACTCGTTTGTTTCGCAGGCAGTTGTAGCTAAATAATGTATATCACAAGTATTTGTAGCTCAACCATTTGTTTCGCATGGATTTGAAGCTAAACCCTCTACTTCGCATTGATTTGAAGCTAAATCATTTGTTTCGCATGGAATTGAAGCTACCTCGTTTGTTCCTCCTGCTTTGAAGCTATATCACTTATATCGCATGGATTTGAAGCTGAACCTACTACATCGCATTGATTTGAAGCTAAATCATGTGTATCGCATGGACTTGAAGCTAAACCTTCTACATCGCGTTGATTTGAAGCTAAATCATGTGTTTCGCTTGGATTTGCAGCTAACTCGTTTGCTTCGAATGCAGTTGAAGCTAAATCATGTATATCACAAGTATTTGAAGCTAAACCATTTGTATCGCATGGATTTGAAGCACTGCCTTCTACTTCGCATTGATTTGACGCTAAATATTGTGTTTCGAATGGATTTGAAGCTAACTCGTTTGTTTCGCATGCAGTTGAAACTAAATCATGTATATCACAAGTATTTGCAGCTAAACAGTTGATTCGCATGGTTTTGAAGCTAAACCTTCTACATCGCAATGATTTTAAGCTAAATCATGTGTTTCGCATGGATTTGAAGCTAACTCGTTTGTTTCGCATGCAGTTGTAGCTAAATAACGTATATCACAAGTATTTGTATCTAAACCATTTGTTTCGAATGGATTTGAAGCTAAGCCCTCTACTTCGCATTGATTTGAAGCTAAATCATTTGTTTCGCATGGAATTGAAGCTACCTCGTTTGTTCCTCCTGCTTTTGAAGCTATATCACTTATATCGCAAGTATTTGAAGCTAAATCATGTGCGTCGCATGGATTTGAAGCTGAACTTTCTATATCGCATTTATGTGAAGCTAAATCTTGTGTATCACATGGATTTGAAGCTAAACCCTCTACATCGCATTGATTTGCAACTAAATCATGTGTTTCGCATGGATCTGAAGCTAACTCGTTTGTTTCGCCTGCATTTGAAGCTATATCACTTATATTCGCAAGCATTTGATGCTAAATCATTTGTTTCACATGGATTTGAAGCTAAACCTTCTACATCGCATTGATTTGAAGCTAACTCATTTGTTTCGCATAGAACTGAAGCTAAACCTTCTACATCGCATTGATTTGCAGCTAAATTATGTGTTTCGCATGGATTTGAAGCTAACTCGTTCGTTGCGCATACAGTTAAATCTCAATAACGTATATCACAAGTATTTGAAGCTAAACCATTCATTTCGCATGGATTTGATGCTAAGCCTTCTACTTCGCATTAATTGGAAGCTAAATCACGTGTTTCGCTTGGATTTGCAGCTAAACCTTCTACATCGCATTCATTTGAACCAATTCATGTGTTTCGCGTGGATTTGAAGGTAACTCGTTTGTTTCGCATGCAGTTGAAGCTATATCACCTTTATCCCAGGTGTTTGAAGCTCAGTCATTTGTTTCGCATGGATTTGAAGCTAACTCGTTTGTTCTGTCTGCTTTTGAAGCTACCTCATTTATATCGCAAGTATTTGAAGCAAAATCATTTGTTTCGCATGGATTTGAAGCTAATCCTTCTACTAAGAATTGACATGAAACTAAATCATTTGTTTGGCATGGATTTGAAGGCAATCGTGTGTTTCGTCTGCATTTGAAGCTATATCACTAATATCGAGAGAATTTGAAGCTGAATCATTTGTTTCGCTCAGATTTGAAGCTAAACCTTCTACATCGCATTGATTTGACGCTAAATCATGTGTTTCCCTTGGATATGAAGCTAACTCGTTTGTTTCGCCTGCAGTTGAATCTATACCACGTATATCCCAAGCGTTTGAAGCTAAATCATTTGTTTCGCATGGATTTGAAGCAAAGCCTTCTACTTCGCATTGATTTGAACCTAAATCACTTGTTTCGCATAGATTTGGAGCTAACTCGTTCGTTTCTCCTGCATTTGAAGCTATATCACTTATATCGCATGTATCTGATGCTAAATCATTTGTGTCGCATGGATTTGAAGCTAAAGCTTCTACATCGCATTGATTTGAAGCTAAATTATGTGTTTCGTTTGGATTTGAGCTAACGCGTTTGTTTCGCCTGCATTTGAAGCTATATCAATTATATCGCAAGTATCTGAAGTTAGATCACTTGTTACTCATGTATTCGAAGCTAAGTCTTCTACTTCGCATTGATTTGAAGCTAAATCATATGTTTCGCATAGATTTGAAGCTAACTCGTTAATTCCGCCTGCATTTCAAGCTCTATCACTTATATCGCTAGTATTTGAAGCTAAACCATTTGTTTCGCATTGATTTGAAGCTAAGCCTTCTACTTTGCATTGATTGGAAGCTAAATCACGTAATATGCATGGATTTGAAGCTGAACCATTTCATTCGCATGGATTTGAAGCTAAGCCTTCTACATCGCACTGATTTGAAGCTAAGTCATGTGTTTCGCATGGATTTGAAGCTAAGATTTCTACTTCGCATTCATTATAAGCTAAATCATGTGTTTCGCTTGGATTTGAAGCTATCTCGTTTGTTTCGCCTGCATTTGAAGCTATACCATTTATGTCGCAAATATTTGAAACTAATTCATTTGTGTCGCATGGATTTAATGCTAAGCCTCCTACTTCGCATTGATTTGAAGCTTAGTCATGTGTTTCGCATGGATTTGAAGCTAACTCGTTTGTTTCGCATGCAGTTGAAGCTAAATCATGTTTATCACAAGTGTCTGAATCTAAACTATTTGTTTCGCAAGAATATGAAGCTAAACCAAGTGCATCTCATGAATTTGTATCTAAACTATGTGTTTCGTATCAATTTGAACACAAATCACGTGTTTCGCATGGATTTAAAGCTAAATCATGTGTTTCGTTTGGATTGAAGCAAACTCGTGTGTTTCTCCTGCACTTGAAGCTATTTCATTTATACCGCAACTATTTGAAGGTAAATCATTTGTTTTGCTTGAATTTGAAGCTAAGCCTTCTACTTCGCATTGATTGAAAGCTAAATCATGTGTTCTACATGGATTTGAAGCTAACTCGTTTGATTCGCATGCATTTGAAGCGAAATCAATCGTTTCGCACGGATTTGAAGCTAAATCTTCTACTTCGCATTGATTTGAAGCTAAATCATGTGTTTCGCTTGGATTTGAAGCTAACTCGTTTGTTTCGCCTGCATTGAAGCTATATCACTTATATCGCAAGTATTTGATTCCAAAATCATTTGCTTCGCATGAATTAGAAGCTAAGCCTTCAACATCGCATTGATTTGAATCTAAATCATGTGTATCGCATGGATTTGAAGCTGTCTCGTTTGTTTCGAATCCAGTTGAAGCTAAATCATGTATATCACAAGTATTTGAAGCTAAACCATTTGATTCGCTTGGATTTGAAGATAATCCTTCTACCTCACATTGAGTTGAAGGTGAATCATATCTTTCGCTTCGATTTGAAGCTAACTCTTTTGTTCCGCATGCGGTTGAAGCTAAAGCATGTATACCACAAATGTTTGTAACTAAACCATTCGTTTCGCATGGATTTGTAGCTAAGTCTTCTACTTCGCATTAATTTGAAGCTAAATCGTGTGTTTCTCTTGGATTTGAAGTTAACTCGTTTGTTTCGCATGCAGTTGAAGCTATTACATTTATATCGCAAGTATTTGAAGCTGAACCGCTCGTTTCGCATGGATCTGAAGCTAAGCCTTCTACTTCGCAAAGATTTGAAGCTGAATCATGTGATTCATTTGACTTTGAGCTAACACGTTTGTTTCACATGCAGTTGAAGCTAAATCATGTATATAACAAGTATTTGAAGCTGAACCATTTGTTTCGCATGAATATTAAGCTAAACCACTTGTTTCCCATGGATTAGAAGCTAAGCCTTCCACTTCGCATTGATTTGAAGCTAAATCATGTGCTTCAATTGAAATTGAAGTTAACTCGTTTGTTTCGCCTGCATTTGATGCTATTTCATTTAAACCGCAAGCATTTGAAGGTAAATCATTTGTTTCGCATGGATTTGAATTATGCCTTGTACTTCGCATTGATTTGAAGCTAAATCATGTGATTCGCTAGGATTTGATGTTAACTCGTTTGTTTCGCATGCAGTTGGAGCTAAATCATGTCTATCACACGCATTTGAAGCTAAACCATTTGTTTCGCATGGCTTTGAAGCTAACTCGTTTGTTTCGCCCGCATTTGAAGATATATCACTTATATTCGCAAGTATTTGAAGCTAAACCGCTAGTTTCGCATGGATCTAAAGCTATTCCTTCTACTTCGCATGAATTTGAAGCTAAATCATGTGTTTGGCCTGGATTTGAAGCGAACTCGTTTGTTTCGCATGGATTTGAAGCTATACCTTCTACTTCGCATTGTTTTGAAGCTGCATCATGTGTTTCGCTTGAATTTGAAACTAACGCGTTTGTTTGGCACGTAGTTGAAGCTAAATCATGTATATCACAAGTATTTGAAGCTAAAAGATTTGGGTCACATGGATTTGAAACTAAGCCTTCTACTTCACATTGATTTGAAGTTAAATCATGTGTTTCACATGGATTTGAAGCTACCTCGATTGTTTCGCATGCAGTTGAAGCTAAATCATGTATATCATAGGTATCTGCGGCTAAACAATTTGTTTCGCATGTATTTGATGCTAAACCACGTGTTTCGCCTAAATTTGAAGATAAATCATGTGTTTCGCCTGCATTTGAAGCTATATCACTCATATCGTAAGTGCTTGATGCTAAATCATTTGTTTCGCATTGATTTGAATACATCCTGCTACCTCGCGTTGATTTGAAGCTAAATCATGTGTTTCGCATTGATTTGAAGTTAACTCGTTTGTTTCGCCTGCATTTGAAGCTATATCATTTATATCGCAAGTATTTGAAGCTAACTCGTTTGTTTCGCATACACTTGAAGCTGTATCCCTTACATTCGCAAGTATATGACGCTAAATCATTCGTTTCGCACGGATTTGCAGCTAAGCCTTCTAATTCGCACTGTTTTGAAGCTAAATAATCTATTTCGCGCGGATTAGAAGTTAACTCGTCCGTTTCGAATGCAGCTGAAGCTAAATCATGTATATCACAAGTATTTGAAGCTAAACGATTTGTATCGCATGGATTTGAAGATAAGCCTACTACTTCGCAATGATTTGAAGTTATGACATGTCTTCCGCATGGATTTGACGCTAACTCTTTTGTTTCGCCTGCCTTTGAAGCTATATCACTTATATCGCAAGTATTTCAAGCTAAATCATTTGTTTCGGGCGGATTTGAAGCTAAGACTTCTACGTCGCATTGATTTGCATCTAAATCATGTGTTTCGCATGCATTTGAAGCTAAATCATATGTTTTGCACGGATGTGAAGCTAACTCGTTTGTTTTGTGTGCATTTGAAGCTGTTTCATTTATATCGCAAGTATTTGAAGCTTTCTCGTTTGTTTCGCAAGCATTTGAAGCTGTATCCCTTATATTCGCATGTATTTGAAGCTAAATGATTCGTTTCGCATGGACTTGAAGCTAAGCCTTCTACTTCGCATTGATTTGCATCTAAATAATTTGTTTCGCATGGATTTGAAGCTAACTCGTTTGTTTCGCCTGCATTTGAAGCTATATCATTTATATCGCAAGTATTTGATGCTCAATCAGATGTGTCGCATGGATTTGAAGCTAAGCCCTCTACTCCGCATTGATTTATGGCTAAATCACTGTTTCGCTTGGATTTGAAGCTCACTTGTTTGTTTCGCATGCAGTTGAAGCTAAATCATGTATATCACAAATATTTGACACCAAACCATCTGTTTCGCATGGATGTGAAGCTACTCCTTCTACTTCGCTTTGATTTGACCCCACATCATGTGTTTCGCATGGATCTGTAGCTAACTCGTTTGTTTCGCCTTCGTTTGCAGCTATGTCACTTATATTCGCAAGTATTTGAAGCTAAATCTTTCGTTTCGCATGGATTTGATGCTAAGCCTTCTAATTCGCATTGTTTTGAAGCTAAATAATGTGTTTCTCGTGGATTCGGATCTAACTCATTTGCTTCGAATGCAGTTGAAGATAAATCATGTATATCACAAATATTTGAAGCTAAACCATTTATATCGCATGGAATTGAAGATAAGCCTTCTACTTCGCATTGATTGGAAGCAAAATCATGTGTTCTACATGGATTTGAAGCTAACTCGTTTGATTCGTCTGCATTTGAAGCTATATCACTTATATCGCAAGTATTTGAAGCTAAATCATTTGTATCGCATGGATTTGAAGCTAAGTCTTCTACTTCAACAGTGATTTGAAGCTAAATCATTTGTTTCGCATGGATTTGAAGCTAATACATCTAGATCGCAGTGATTTGAAGCTAAATCATGAGTTTCGCATTGACTTGAAGCTAAATCATGTGTATCACATGGATTTGAAGCTAGGCCTTCTACTTTGCATTGATTGGAAGCTAAATCACGTGTTTTGCATGTATTTGAAGCAAACTCGTTTGATTCGCATGCAGTTGAAACTAAATCATGTATATCACAAGTATTTGCAGCTAAACCATTTGATTCGCATGGATTTGAAGCTAAGCCTTCAACTTCGCATTGATTTGAAGCTAAATCATATGTGTCGGATGTATTTGAAGCCAACTCATTTGTTTCCCCTGCATTTGAAGCTATATCACTTATACCGCAAGTTCCTGTGCTAAATCATTTGTTTCGCATGTATTTGTAGCTAAACCTTCTACATCGCATTGATTTGAAGCTAAATAATTTGTGTCGCATGTGTTTGAAGCTAATCCTTCTACATCGTATTGAGTTGAAGCAAAATAATGTGTTTCGCATGGATTTGATGCTAACTCGTTTGTTTTGCATACAGTTGAAGCTAAATCATGTATATCGCAAGTACTTGAAGCTAAATCATGTGTTTTGCATGGATTTGAAGCTAACTCGTTTGTTCTGTCTGCATTTGAAGCTACCTCATTTATATCGGAATTATCTGAAGCTAAATCATTTGTTTCTCATGTATTTGAAGCAAAGCTTTCGACTTCGCTTTGATTTAAGCCTAAATCATTGTTTCGGTTGGATTTGAAGCTAACTCGTTTGTTTCGCATGCAGTTGATGCTAAATCATGTTTATCACAAGTATCTGAAGCAAAACCATTTGTTTCGCAAGAATATGAAGCTAATCCATGTGTTTCGCATGAATTTGAATCTAAATCATGTGTTTCGCATGGATTTGATGCTAACTCGTTTGTTTCGCATGCAGTTGAAGCTAAATCATGTATATCGCAAGTATTTGAAGCTAAACCATTTGTTTCGCATGGATTTGAAGCTAACCCTTCTACTTGGCATTGAAATGATGCTAAATCATGTGTTTTGCTTGGATTTTAAGCTAACTCGTTTGTTTCGCCTGCATTTGAATCTACGTCATTTATATTTCAAGTATTTGAAGCGAAATCATTTGTTTCGCATGGATATGAAGCTAATCCTTCTACTAAGAATTGACTTGAAACTAAATCATTTGTTTCGCCATGGATTTAAAGCCAACTCGTGTGTTTCGTCTGCATTTGAAGTTATCACTAATATCGAGAGTATGTGAAGCTAAATCATTTGATTCACCTGCATTTGAATCTATATCAGTTATATCGCAAGTATTTGGAGCTAAATCATGTGTATCGCATGGATTTTGAAACTAACTCGTTTGATTTGTCTGCATTTGTAGCTATATCACGTATATCCCTAGTGTTTGAAGCTAAATCATTTGTTTCGCGTGGATTTGAAGCTAAACCTTCTACTTCGCATTCATTTGAAGTTAGGTCATGTGTTTCGCTTGGATTTCACGCTAAACCTTCTACATCGCATTGATTTGAAACTATATCATCTGTGTCGCATGGATTTGCAGCTAAACCTACTACATTACATTGATTGGAAGCTTAATCATGTGTTTTGCATGGATTTGAAGCTATCTCGTTTGTTTCGCCTACAGTTGAATCTATATCGCTTATATCACAAGTATTTGAAGCATAACCATTTGTTCCGCATGGATTTGAAGCTAAACCTTCTACATCGCATTGATTTGAAGCTAAATAATTTGTGTCGCATGTGTTTGAAGCTAATCCTTCTACATCGTATTGAGTTGAAGCAAAATAATGTGTTTCGCATGGATTTGATGCTAACTCGTTTGTTTTGCATACAGTTGAAGCTAAATCATGTATATCGCAAGTACTTGAAGCTAAACCATTTGTTTGGCATGCATTTGAAGCTAACCCTTCTACTTGGTATTGAAATGAAGCTAAATCATGTGTTTTGCATGGATTTGAAGCTAACTCGTTTGTTCTGTCTGCATTTGAAGCTACCTCATTTATATCGGAATTATCTGAAGCTAAATCATTTGTTTCTCATGTATTTGAAGCAAAGCTTTCGACTTCGCTTTGATTTAAGCCTAAATCATTGTTTCGGTTGGATTTGAAGCTAACTCGTTTGTTTCGCATGCAGTTGATGCTAAATCATGTTTATCACAAGTATCTGAAGCAAAACCATTTGTTTCGCAAGAATATGAAGCTAATCCATGTGTTTCGCATGAATTTGAATCTAAATCATGTGTTTCGCATGGATTTGATGCTAACTCGTTTGTTTCGCATGCAGTTGAAGCTAAATCATGTATATCGCAAGTATTTGAAGCTAAACCATTTGTTTCGCATGGATTTGATGCTAACCCTTCTACTTGGCATTGAAATGATGCTAAATCATGTGTTTTGCTTGGATTTTAAGCTAACTCGTTTGTTTCGCCTGCATTTGAATCTACGTCATTTATATTTCAAGTATTTGAAGCGAAATCATTTGTTTCGCATGGATATGAAGCTAATCCTTCTACTAAGAATTGACTTGAAACTAAATCATTTGTTTCGCCATGGATTTAAAGCCAACTCGTGTGTTTCGTCTGCATTTGAAGTTATCACTAATATCGAGAGTATGTGAAGCTAAATCATTTGATTCACCTGCATTTGAATCTATATCAGTTATATCGCAAGTATTTGGAGCTAAATCATGTGTATCGCATGGATTTTGAAACTAACTCGTTTGATTTGTCTGCATTTGTAGCTATATCACGTATATCCCTAGTGTTTGAAGCTAAATCATTTGTTTCGCGTGGATTTGAAGCTAAACCTTCTACTTCGCATTCATTTGAAGTTAGGTCATGTGTTTCGCTTGGATTTCACGCTAAACCTTCTACATCGCATTGATTTGAAACTATATCATCTGTGTCGCATGGATTTGCAGCTAAACCTACTACATTACATTGATTGGAAGCTTAATCATGTGTTTTGCATGGATTTGAAGCTATCTCGTTTGTTTCGCCTACAGTTGAATCTATATCGCTTATATCACAAGTATTTGAAGCATAACCATTTGTTCCGCATGGATTTGAAGCTACGCCTTCTACGTCGCATTGATTTGAAGCTAAATCATCTGTTTCGCTTGGATTTTAAGCTAACACGTTTGTTCCTCCTGCTTTTGAAGCTATATCGCTTATATCGGAAGTTTTTGAAGCTAAATCACATGTGACGTATGGATTTGAAGCTGAACCAACTACATCGCATTGATTTGAAGCTAAATCATGTGTATCGCATGGATTTGAAGCTAAACCTTCTACATCGCATTGATTTGAAGCTAAATCATGTGTTTCGCATGGATGTAAAGCTAACTCGTTTGATTCGCATGCAGTTGAAGCTAAATCATGTCTTTCACATGTATTTAAAGATAAACCATTTGATTCGCATTGACTTGAACCTGAGCCTTCTACTTCGCACTTATTTGCAGCTAAATAATGTGTTTCGCATGGATTTGAAGCTAAACCTTCTACATCCCATGGATTTGAAGCTAAATCATGTGTTTGGCATGGATTTGAAGCTAAACCTTCTACATCGCATTGATTTGCAGCTGAATCATGTGTTTGGCATGGATTTGAAGCTAACTCGTTTGTTTCGCAGGCAGTTGTAGCTAAATAATGTATATCACAAGTATTTGTAGCTCAACCATTTGTTTCGCATGGATTTGAAGCTAAACCTTCTACTTCGCATTGATTTGAAGCTAAATCATTTGTTTCGCATGGAATTGAAGCTACCTCGTTTGTTCCTCCTGCTTTGAAGCTATATCACTTATATCGCATGGATTTGAAGCTGAACCTACTACATCGCGTTGATTTGAAGCTAAATCATGTGTATCGCATGGACTTGAAGCTAAACCTTCTACATCGCATTGATTTCAAGCTAAATCATGTGTTTCGCTTGGATTTGGAGCTAACTCGTTTGCTTCGAATGCAGTTGAAGCTAAATCATGTATATCACAAGTATTTGAAGCTAAACCATTTGTATCGCATGGATTTGAAGCACTGCCTTCTACTTCGCATTGATTTGACGCTAAATATTGTGTTTCGAATGGATTTGAAGCTAACTCGTTTGTTTCGCATGCAGTTGAAACTAAATCATGTATATCACAAGTATTTGCAGCTAAACAGTTGATTCGCATGATTTTGAAGCTAAACCTTCTACATCGCAATGATTTTAAGCTAAATCATGTGTTTCGCATGGATTTGAAGCTAACTCGTTTGTTTCGCATGCAGTTGTAGCTAAATAACGTATATCACAAGTATTTGTATCTAAACCATTTGTTTCGAATGGATTTGAAGCTAAGCCCTCTACTTCGCATTGATTTGAAGCTAAATCATTTGTTTCGCATGGAATTGAAGCTACCTCGTTTGTTCCTCCTGCTTTTGAAGCTATATCACTTATATCGCAAGTATTTGAAGCTAAATCATGTGCGTCGCATGGATTTGAAGCTGAACTTTCTATATCGCATTTATGTGAAGCTAAATCTTGTGTATCACATGGATTTGAAGCTAAACCCTCTACATCGCATTGATTTGCAACTAAATCATGTGTTTCGCATGGATCTGAAGCTAACTCGTTTGTTTCGCCTGCATTTGAAGCTATATCACTTATATTCGCAAGCATTTGATGCTAAATCATTTGTTTCACATGGATTTGAAGCTAAACCTTCTACATCGCATTGATTTGAAGCTAACTCATTTGTTTCGCATAGAACTGAAGCTAAACCTTCTACATCGCATTGATTTGCAGCTAAATTATGTGTTTCGCATGGATTTGAAGCTAACTCGTTCGTTGCGCATACAGTTAAATCTCAATAACGTATATCACAAGTATTTGAAGCTAAACCATTCATTTCGCATGGATTTGATGCTAAGCCTTCTACTTCGCATTAATTGGAAGCTAAATCACGTGTTTCGCTTGGATTTGCAGCTAAACCTTCTACATCGCATTCATTTGAACCAATTCATGTGTTTCGCGTGGATTTGAAGGTAACTCGTTTGTTTCGCATGCAGTTGAAGCTATATCACCTTTATCCCAGGTGTTTGAAGCTCAATCATTTGTTTCGCATGGATTTGAAGCTAACTCGTTTGTTCTGTCTGCTTTTGAAGCTACCTCATTTATATCGCAAGTATTTGAAGCAAAATCATTTGTTTCGCATGGATTTGAAGCTAATCCTTCTACTAAGAATTGACATGAAACTAAATCATTTGTTTGGCATGGATTTGGAGGCAATCGTGTGTTTCGTCTGCATTTGAAGCTATATCACTAATATCGAGAGAATTTGAAGCTGAATCATTTGTTTCGCTCAGATTTGAAGCTAAACCTTCTACATCGCATTGATTTGACGCTAAATCATGTGTTTCCCTTGGATATGAAGCTAACTCGTTTGTTTCGCCTGCAGTTGAATCTATACCACGTATATCCCAAGCGTTTGAAGCTAAATCATTTGTTTCGCATGGATTTGAAGCAAAGCCTTCTACTTCGCATTGATTTGAACCTAAATCACTTGTTTCGCATAGATTTGGAGCTAACTCGTTCGTTTCTCCTGCATTTGAAGCTATATCACTTATATCGCATGTATCTGATGCTAAATCATTTGTGTCGCATGGATTTGAAGCTAAAGCTTCTACATCGCATTGATTTGAAGCTAAATTATGTGTTTCGTTTGGATTTGAGCTAACGCGTTTGTTTCGCCTGCATTTGAAGCTATATCAATTATATCGCAAGTATCTGAAGTTAGATCACTTGTTACTCATGTATTCGAAGCTAAGTCTTCTACTTCGCATTGATTTGAAGCTAAATCATATGTTTCGCATAGATTTGAAGCTAACTCGTTAATTCCGCCTGCATTTCAAGCTCTATCACTTATATCGCTAGTATTTGAAGCTAAACCATTTGTTTCGCATTGATTTGAAGCTAAGCCTTCTACTTTGCATTGATTGGAAGCTAAATCACGTAATATGCATGGATTTGAAGCTGAACCATTTCATTCGCATGGATTTGAAGCTAAGCCTTCTACATCGCACTGATTTGAAGCTAAGTCATGTGTTTCGCATGGATTTGAAGCTAAGATTTCTACTTCGCATTCATTATAAGCTAAATCATGTGTTTCGCTTGGATTTGAAGCTATCTCGTTTGTTTCGCCTGCATTTGAAGCTATACCATTTATGTCGCAAATATTTGAAACTAATTCATTTGTGTCGCATGGATTTAATGCTAAGCCTCCTACTTCGCATTGATTTGAAGCTTAGTCATGTGTTTCGCATGGATTTGAAGCTAACTCGTTTGTTTCGCATGCAGTTGAAGCTAAATCATGTTTATCACAAGTGTCTGAATCTAAACTATTTGTTTCGCAAGAATATGAAGCTAAACCAAGTGCATCTCATGAATTTGTATCTAAACTATGTGTTTCGTATCAATTTGAACACAAATCACGTGTTTCGCATGGATTTAAAGCTAAATCATGTGTTTCGTTTGGATTGAAGCAAACTCGTGTGTTTCTCCTGCACTTGAAGCTATTTCATTTATACCGCAACTATTTGAAGGTAAATCATTTGTTTTGCTTGAATTTGAAGCTAAGCCTTCTACTTCGCATTGATTGAAAGCTAAATCATGTGTTCTACATGGATTTGAAGCTAACTCGTTTGATTCGCATGCATTTGAAGCGAAATCAATCGTTTCGCACGGATTTGAAGCTAAATCTTCTACTTCGCATTGATTTGAAGCTAAATCATGTGTTTCGCTTGGATTTGAAGCTAACTCGTTTGTTTCGCCTGCATTGAAGCTATATCACTTATATCGCAAGTATTTGATTCCAAAATCATTTGCTTCGCATGAATTAGAAGCTAAGCCTTCAACATCGCATTGATTTGAATCTAAATCATGTGTATCGCATGGATTTGAAGCTGTCTCGTTTCTTTCGAATCCAGTTGAAGCTAAATCATGTATATCACAAGTATTTGAAGCTAAACCATTTGATTCGCTTGGATTTGAAGATAATCCTTCTACCTCACATTGAGTTGAAGGTGAATCATATCTTTCGCTTCGATTTGAAGCTAACTCTTTTGTTCCGCATGCGGTTGAAGCTAAAGCATGTATACCACAAATGTTTGTAACTAAACCATTCGTTTCGCATGGATTTGTAGCTAAGTCTTCTACTTCGCATTAATTTGAAGCTAAATCGTGTGTTTCTCTTGGATTTGAAGTTAACTCGTTTGTTTCGCATGCAGTTGAAGCTATTACATTTATATCGCAAGTATTTGAAGCTGAACCGCTCGTTTCGCATGGATCTGAAGCTAAGCCTTCTACTTCGCAAAGATTTGAAGCTGAATCATGTGATTCATTTGACTTTGAGCTAACACGTTTGTTTCACATGCAGTTGAAGCTAAATCATGTATATCACAAGTATTTGAAGCTGAACCATTTGTTTCGCATGAATATTAAGCTAAACCACTTGTTTCCCATGGATTAGAAGCTAAGCCTTCCACTTCGCATTGATTTGAAGCTAAATCATGTGCTTCAATTGAAATTGAAGTTAACTCGTTTGTTTCGCCTGCATTTGATGCTATTTCATTTAAACCGCAAGCATTTGAAGGTAAATCATTTGTTTCGCATGGATTTGAATTATGCCTTGTACTTCGCATTGATTTGAAGCTAAATCATGTGATTCGCTAGGATTTGATGTTAACTCGTTTGTTTCGCATGCAGTTGGAGCTAAATCATGTCTATCACACGCATTTGAAGCTAAACCATTTGTTTCGCATGGCTTTGAAGCTAACTCGTTTGTTTCGCCCGCATTTGAAGATATATCACTTATATTCGCAAGTATTTGAAGCTAAACCGCTAGTTTCGCATGGATCTAAAGCTATTCCTTCTACTTCGCATGAATTTGAAGCTAAATCATGTGTTTGGCCTGGATTTGAAGCGAACTCGTTTGTTTCGCATGGATTTGAAGCTATACCTTCTACTTCGCATTGTTTTGAAGCTGCATCATGTGTTTCGCTTGAATTTGAAACTAACGCGTTTGTTTGGCACGTAGTTGAAGCTAAATCATGTATATCACAAGTATTTGAAGCTAAAAGATTTGGGTCACATGGATTTGAAACTAAGCCTTCTACTTCACATTGATTTGAAGTTAAATCATGTGTTTCACATGGATTTGAAGCTACCTCGATTGTTTCGCATGCAGTTGAAGCTAAATCATGTATATCATAGGTATCTGCGGCTAAACAATTTGTTTCGCATGTATTTGATGCTAAACCACGTGTTTCGCCTAAATTTGAAGATAAATCATGTGTTTCGCCTGCATTTGAAGCTATATCACTCATATCGTAAGTGCTTGATGCTAAATCATTTGTTTCGCATTGATTTGAATACATCCTGCTACCTCGCGTTGATTTGAAGCTAAATCATGTGTTTCGCATTGATTTGAAGTTAACTCGTTTGTTTCGCCTGCATTTGAAGCTATATCATTTATATCGCAAGTATTTGAAGCTAACTCGTTTGTTTCGCATACACTTGAAGCTGTATCCCTTACATTCGCAAGTATATGACGCTAAATCATTCGTTTCGCACGGATTTGCAGCTAAGCCTTCTAATTCGCACTGTTTTGAAGCTAAATAATCTATTTCGCGCGGATTAGAAGTTAACTCGTCCGTTTCGAATGCAGCTGAAGCTAAATCATGTATATCACAAGTATTTGAAGCTAAACGATTTGTATCGCATGGATTTGAAGATAAGCCTACTACTTCGCAATGATTTGAAGTTATGACATGTCTTCCGCATGGATTTGACGCTAACTCTTTTGTTTCGCCTGCCTTTGAAGCTATATCACTTATATCGCAAGTATTTCAAGCTAAATCATTTGTTTCGGGCGGATTTGAAGCTAAGACTTCTACGTCGCATTGATTTGCATCTAAATCATGTGTTTCGCATGCATTTGAAGCTAAATCATATGTTTTGCACGGATGTGAAGCTAACTCGTTTGTTTTGTGTGCATTTGAAGCTGTTTCATTTATATCGCAAGTATTTGAAGCTTTCTCGTTTGTTTCGCAAGCATTTGAAGCTGTATCCCTTATATTCGCATGTATTTGAAGCTAAATGATTCGTTTCGCATGGACTTGAAGCTAAGCCTTCTACTTCGCATTGATTTGCATCTAAATAATTTGTTTCGCATGGATTTGAAGCTAACTCGTTTGTTTCGCCTGCATTTGAAGCTATATCATTTATATCGCAAGTATTTGATGCTCAATCAGATGTGTCGCATGGATTTGAAGCTAAGCCCTCTACTCCGCATTGATTTATGGCTAAATCACTGTTTCGCTTGGATTTGAAGCTCACTTGTTTGTTTCGCATGCAGTTGAAGCTAAATCATGTATATCACAAATATTTGACACCAAACCATCTGTTTCGCATGGATGTGAAGCTACTCCTTCTACTTCGCTTTGATTTGACCCCACATCATGTGTTTCGCATGGATCTGTAGCTAACTCGTTTGTTTCGCCTTCGTTTGCAGCTATGTCACTTATATTCGCAAGTATTTGAAGCTAAATCTTTCGTTTCGCATGGATTTGATGCTAAGCCTTCTAATTCGCATTGTTTTGAAGCTAAATAATGTGTTTCTCGTGGATTCGGAACTAACTCATTTGCTTCGAATGCAGTTGAAGCTAAATCATGTATATCACAAATATTTGAAGCTAAACCATTTATATCGCATGGAATTGAAGATAAGCCTTCTACTTCGCATTGATTGGAAGCAAAATCATGTGTTCTACATGGATATGAAGCTAACTCGTTTGTTTCGCCTGCAGTTGAATCTATACCACGTATATCCCAAGCGTTTGAAGCTAAATCATTTGTTTCGCATTGATTTGAAGCAAAGCCTTCTACTTCGCATTGATTTGAACCTAAATCACTTGTTTCGCATAGATTTGGAGCTAACTCGTTCGTTTCTCCTGCATTTGAAGCTATATCACTTATATCGCATGTATCTGATGCTAAATCATTTGTGTCGCATGGATTTGAAGCTAAAGCTTCTACATCGCATTGATTTGAAGCTAAATTATGTGTTTCGTTTGGATTTGAGCTAACGCGTTTGTTTCGCCTGCATTTGAAGCTATATCAATTATATCGCAAGTATCTGAAGTTAGATCACTTGTTACTCATGTATTCGAAGCTAAGTCTTCTACTTCGCATTGATTTGAAGCTAAATCATATGTTTCGCATAGATTTGAAGCTAACTCGTTAATTCCGCCTGCATTTCAAGCTCTATCACTTATATCGCTAGTATTTGAAGCTAAACCATTTGTTTCGCATTGATTTGAAGCTAAGCCTTCTACTTTGCATTGATTGGAAGCTAAATCACGTAATATGCATGGATTTGAAGCTGAACCATTTCATTCGCATGGATTTGAAGCTAAGCCTTCTACATCGCACTGATTTGAAGCTAAGTCATGTGTTTCGCATGGATTTGAAGCTAAGATTTCTACTTCGCATTCATTATAAGCTAAATCATGTGTTTCGCTTGGATTTGAAGCTATCTCGTTTGTTTCGCCTGCATTTGAAGCTATACCATTTATGTCGCAAATATTTGAAACTAATTCATTTGTGTCGCATGGATTTAATGCTAAGCCTCCTACTTCGCATTGATTTGAAGCTTAGTCATGTGTTTCGCATGGATTTGAAGCTAACTCGTTTGTTTCGCATGCAGTTGAAGCTAAATCATGTTTATCACAAGTGTCTGAATCTAAACTATTTGTTTCGCAAGAATATGAAGCTAAACCAAGTGCATCTCATGAATTTGTATCTAAACTATGTGTTTCGTATCAATTTGAACACAAATCACGTGTTTCGCATGGATTTAAAGCTAAATCATGTGTTTCGTTTGGATTGAAGCAAACTCGTGTGTTTCTCCTGCACTTGAAGCTATTTCATTTATACCGCAACTATTTGAAGGTAAATCATTTGTTTTGCTTGAATTTGAAGCTAAGCCTTCTACTTCGCATTGATTGAAAGCTAAATCATGTGTTCTACATGGATTTGAAGCTAACTCGTTTGATTCGCATGCATTTGAAGCGAAATCAATCGTTTCGCACGGATTTGAAGCTAAATCTTCTACTTCGCATTGATTTGAAGCTAAATCATGTGTTTCGCTTGGATTTGAAGCTAACTCGTTTGTTTCGCCTGCATTGAAGCTATATCACTTATATCGCAAGTATTTGATTCCAAAATCATTTGCTTCGCATGAATTAGAAGCTAAGCCTTCAACATCGCATTGATTTGAATCTAAATCATGTGTATCGCATGGATTTGAAGCTGTCTCGTTTGTTTCGAATCCAGTTGAAGCTAAATCATGTATATCACAAGTATTTGAAGCTAAACCATTTGATTCGCTTGGATTTGAAGATAATCCTTCTACCTCACATTGAGTTGAAGGTGAATCATATCTTTCGCTTCGATTTGAAGCTAACTCTTTTGTTCCGCATGCGGTTGAAGCTAAAGCATGTATACCACAAATGTTTGTAACTAAACCATTCGTTTCGCATGGATTTGTAGCTAAGTCTTCTACTTCGCATTAATTTGAAGCTAAATCGTGTGTTTCTCTTGGATTTGAAGTTAACTCGTTTGTTTCGCATGCAGTTGAAGCTATTACATTTATATCGCAAGTATTTGAAGCTGAACCGCTCGTTTCGCATGGATCTGAAGCTAAGCCTTCTACTTCGCAAAGATTTGAAGCTGAATCATGTGATTCATTTGACTTTGAGCTAACACGTTTGTTTCACATGCAGTTGAAGCTAAATCATGTATATCACAAGTATTTGAAGCTGAACCATTTGTTTCGCATGAATATTAAGCTAAACCACTTGTTTCCCATGGATTAGAAGCTAAGCCTTCCACTTCGCATTGATTTGAAGCTAAATCATGTGCTTCAATTGAAATTGAAGTTAACTCGTTTGTTTCGCCTGCATTTGATGCTATTTCATTTAAACCGCAAGCATTTGAAGGTAAATCATTTGTTTCGCATGGATTTGAATTATGCCTTGTACTTCGCATTGATTTGAAGCTAAATCATGTGATTCGCTAGGATTTGATGTTAACTCGTTTGTTTCGCATGCAGTTGGAGCTAAATCATGTCTATCACACGCATTTGAAGCTAAACCATTTGTTTCGCATGGCTTTGAAGCTAACTCGTTTGTTTCGCCCGCATTTGAAGATATATCACTTATATTCGCAAGTATTTGAAGCTAAACCGCTAGTTTCGCATGGATCTAAAGCTATTCCTTCTACTTCGCATGAATTTGAAGCTAAATCATGTGTTTGGCCTGGATTTGAAGCGAACTCGTTTGTTTCGCATGGATTTGAAGCTATACCTTCTACTTCGCATTGTTTTGAAGCTGCATCATGTGTTTCGCTTGAATTTGAAACTAACGCGTTTGTTTGGCACGTAGTTGAAGCTAAATCATGTATATCACAAGTATTTGAAGCTAAAAGATTTGGGTCACATGGATTTGAAACTAAGCCTTCTACTTCACATTGATTTGAAGTTAAATCATGTGTTTCACATGGATTTGAAGCTACCTCGATTGTTTCGCATGCAGTTGAAGCTAAATCATGTATATCATAGGTATCTGCGGCTAAACAATTTGTTTCGCATGTATTTGATGCTAAACCACGTGTTTCGCCTAAATTTGAAGATAAATCATGTGTTTCGCCTGCATTTGAAGCTATATCACTCATATCGTAAGTGCTTGATGCTAAATCATTTGTTTCGCATTGATTTGAATACATCCTGCTACCTCGCGTTGATTTGAAGCTAAATCATGTGTTTCGCATTGATTTGAAGTTAACTCGTTTGTTTCGCCTGCATTTGAAGCTATATCATTTATATCGCAAGTATTTGAAGCTAACTCGTTTGTTTCGCATACACTTGAAGCTGTATCCCTTACATTCGCAAGTATATGACGCTAAATCATTCGTTTCGCACGGATTTGCAGCTAAGCCTTCTAATTCGCACTGTTTTGAAGCTAAATAATCTATTTCGCGCGGATTAGAAGTTAACTCGTCCGTTTCGAATGCAGCTGAAGCTAAATCATGTATATCACAAGTATTTGAAGCTAAACGATTTGTATCGCATGGATTTGAAGATAAGCCTACTACTTCGCAATGATTTGAAGTTATGACATGTCTTCCGCATGGATTTGACGCTAACTCTTTTGTTTCGCCTGCCTTTGAAGCTATATCACTTATATCGCAAGTATTTCAAGCTAAATCATTTGTTTCGGGCGGATTTGAAGCTAAGACTTCTACGTCGCATTGATTTGCATCTAAATCATGTGTTTCGCATGCATTTGAAGCTAAATCATATGTTTTGCACGGATGTGAAGCTAACTCGTTTGTTTTGTGTGCATTTGAAGCTGTTTCATTTATATCGCAAGTATTTGAAGCTTTCTCGTTTGTTTCGCAAGCATTTGAAGCTGTATCCCTTATATTCGCATGTATTTGAAGCTAAATGATTCGTTTCGCATGGACTTGAAGCTAAGCCTTCTACTTCGCATTGATTTGCATCTAAATAATTTGTTTCGCATGGATTTGAAGCTAACTCGTTTGTTTCGCCTGCATTTGAAGCTATATCATTTATATCGCAAGTATTTGATGCTCAATCAGATGTGTCGCATGGATTTGAAGCTAAGCCCTCTACTCCGCATTGATTTATGGCTAAATCACTGTTTCGCTTGGATTTGAAGCTCACTTGTTTGTTTCGCATGCAGTTGAAGCTAAATCATGTATATCACAAATATTTGACACCAAACCATCTGTTTCGCATGGATGTGAAGCTACTCCTTCTACTTCGCTTTGATTTGACCCCACATCATGTGTTTCGCATGGATCTGTAGCTAACTCGTTTGTTTCGCCTTCGTTTGCAGCTATGTCACTTATATTCGCAAGTATTTGAAGCTAAATCTTTCGTTTCGCATGGATTTGATGCTAAGCCTTCTAATTCGCATTGTTTTGAAGCTAAATAATGTGTTTCTCGTGGATTCGGAACTAACTCATTTGCTTCGAATGCAGTTGAAGCTAAATCATGTATATCACAAATATTTGAAGCTAAACCATTTATATCGCATGGAATTGAAGATAAGCCTTCTACTTCGCATTGATTGGAAGCAAAATCATGTGTTCTACATGGATTTGAAGCTAACTCGTTTGATTCGTCTGCATTTGAAGCTATATCACTTATATCGCAAGTATTTGAAGCTAAATCATTTGTATCGCATGGATTTGAAGCTAAGTCTTCTACTTCAACAGTGATTTGAAGCTAAATCATTTGTTTCGCATGGATTTGAAGCTAATACATCTAGATCGCAGTGATTTGAAGCTAAATCATGAGTTTCGCATTGACTTGAAGCTAAATCATGTGTATCACATGGATTTGAAGCTAGGCCTTCTACTTTGCATTGATTGGAAGCTAAATCACGTGTTTTGCATGTATTTGAAGCAAACTCGTTTGATTCGCATGCAGTTGAAACTAAATCATGTATATCACAAGTATTTGCAGCTAAACCATTTGATTCGCATGGATTTGAAGCTAAGCCTTCAACTTCGCATTGATTTGAAGCTAAATCATATGTGTCGGATGTATTTGAAGCCAACTCATTTGTTTCCCCTGCATTTGAAGCTATATCACTTATACCGCAAGTTCCTGTGCTAAATCATTTGTTTCGCATGTATTTGTAGCTAAACCTTCTACATCGCATTGATTTGAAGCTAAATAATTTGTGTCGCATGTGTTTGAAGCTAATCCTTCTACATCGTATTGAGTTGAAGCAAAATAATGTGTTTCGCATGGATTTGATGCTAACTCGTTTGTTTTGCATACAGTTGAAGCTAAATCATGTATATCGCAAGTACTTGAAGCTAAACCATTTGTTTGGCATGCCTTTGAAGCTAACCCTTCTACTTGGTATTGAAATGAAGCTAAATCATGTGTTTTGCATGGATTTGAAGCTAACTCGTTTGTTCTGTCTGCATTTGAAGCTACCTCATTTATATCGGAATTATCTGAAGCTAAATCATTTGTTTCTCATGTATTTGAAGCAAAGCTTTCGACTTCGCTTTGATTTAAGCCTAAATCATTGTTTCGGTTGGATTTGAAGCTAACTCGTTTGTTTCGCATGCAGTTGATGCTAAATCATGTTTATCACAAGTATCTGAAGCAAAACCATTTGTTTCGCAAGAATATGAAGCTAATCCATGTGTTTCGCATGAATTTGAATCTAAATCATGTGTTTCGCATGGATTTGATGCTAACTCGTTTGTTTCGCATGCAGTTGAAGCTAAATCATGTATATCGCAAGTATTTGAAGCTAAACCATTTGTTTCGCATGGATTTGAAGCTAACCCTTCTACTTGGCATTGAAATGATGCTAAATCATGTGTTTTGCTTGGATTTTAAGCTAACTCGTTTGTTTCGCCTGCATTTGAATCTACGTCATTTATATTTCAAGTATTTGAAGCGAAATCATTTGTTTCGCATGGATATGAAGCTAATCCTTCTACTAAGAATTGACTTGAAACTAAATCATTTGTTTCGCCATGGATTTAAAGCCAACTCGTGTGTTTCGTCTGCATTTGAAGTTATCACTAATATCGAGAGTATGTGAAGCTAAATCATTTGATTCACCTGCATTTGAATCTATATCAGTTATATCGCAAGTATTTGGAGCTAAATCATGTGTATCGCATGGATTTTGAAACTAACTCGTTTGATTTGTCTGCATTTGTAGCTATATCACGTATATCCCTAGTGTTTGAAGCTAAATCATTTGTTTCGCGTGGATTTGAAGCTAAACCTTCTACTTCGCATTCATTTGAAGTTAGGTCATGTGTTTCGCTTGGATTTCACGCTAAACCTTCTACATCGCATTGATTTGAAACTATATCATCTGTGTCGCATGGATTTGCAGCTAAACCTACTACATTACATTGATTGGAAGCTTAATCATGTGTTTTGCATGGATTTGAAGCTATCTCGTTTGTTTCGCCTACAGTTGAATCTATATCGCTTATATCACAAGTATTTGAAGCATAACCATTTGTTCCGCATGGATTTGAAGCTAAACCTTCTACATCGCATTGATTTGAAGCTAAATAATTTGTGTCGCATGTGTTTGAAGCTAATCCTTCTACATCGTATTGAGTTGAAGCAAAATAATGTGTTTCGCATGGATTTGATGCTAACTCGTTTGTTTTGCATACAGTTGAAGCTAAATCATGTATATCGCAAGTACTTGAAGCTAAACCATTTGTTTGGCATGCATTTGAAGCTAACCCTTCTACTTGGTATTGAAATGAAGCTAAATCATGTGTTTTGCATGGATTTGAAGCTAACTCGTTTGTTCTGTCTGCATTTGAAGCTACCTCATTTATATCGGAATTATCTGAAGCTAAATCATTTGTTTCTCATGTATTTGAAGCAAAGCTTTCGACTTCGCTTTGATTTAAGCCTAAATCATTGTTTCGGTTGGATTTGAAGCTAACTCGTTTGTTTCGCATGCAGTTGATGCTAAATCATGTTTATCACAAGTATCTGAAGCAAAACCATTTGTTTCGCAAGAATATGAAGCTAATCCATGTGTTTCGCATGAATTTGAATCTAAATCATGTGTTTCGCATGGATTTGATGCTAACTCGTTTGTTTCGCATGCAGTTGAAGCTAAATCATGTATATCGCAAGTATTTGAAGCTAAACCATTTGTTTCGCATGGATTTGAAGCTAACCCTTCTACTTGGCATTGAAATGATGCTAAATCATGTGTTTTGCTTGGATTTTAAGCTAACTCGTTTGTTTCGCCTGCATTTGAATCTACGTCATTTATATTTCAAGTATTTGAAGCGAAATCATTTGTTTCGCATGGATATGAAGCTAATCCTTCTACTAAGAATTGACTTGAAACTAAATCATTTGTTTCGCCATGGATTTAAAGCCAACTCGTGTGTTTCGTCTGCATTTGAAGTTATCACTAATATCGAGAGTATGTGAAGCTAAATCATTTGATTCACCTGCATTTGAATCTATATCAGTTATATCGCAAGTATTTGGAGCTAAATCATGTGTATCGCATGGATTTTGAAACTAACTCGTTTGATTTGTCTGCATTTGTAGCTATATCACGTATATCCCTAGTGTTTGAAGCTAAATCATTTGTTTCGCGTGGATTTGAAGCTAAACCTTCTACTTCGCATTCATTTGAAGTTAGGTCATGTGTTTCGCTTGGATTTCACGCTAAACCTTCTACATCGCATTGATTTGAAACTATATCATCTGTGTCGCATGGATTTGCAGCTAAACCTACTACATTACATTGATTGGAAGCTTAATCATGTGTTTTGCATGGATTTGAAGCTATCTCGTTTGTTTCGCCTACAGTTGAATCTATATCGCTTATATCACAAGTATTTGAAGCATAACCATTTGTTCCGCATGGATTTGAAGCTACGCCTTCTACGTCGCATTGATTTGAAGCTAAATCATCTGTTTCGCTTGGATTTTAAGCTAACACGTTTGTTCCTCCTGCTTTTGAAGCTATATCGCTTATATCGGAAGTTTTTGAAGCTAAATCACATGTGACGTATGGATTTGAAGCTGAACCAACTACATCGCATTGATTTGAAGCTAAATCATGTGTATCGCATGGATTTGAAGCTAAACCTTCTACATCGCATTGATTTGAAGCTAAATCATGTGTTTCGCATGGATGTAAAGCTAACTCGTTTGATTCGCATGCAGTTGAAGCTAAATCATGTCTTTCACATGTATTTGAAGATAAACCATTTGATTCGCATTGACTTGAACCTGAGCCTTCTACTTCGCACTTATTTGCAGCTAAATAATGTGTTTCGCATGGATTTGAAGCTAAACCTTCTACATCCCATGGATTTGAAGCTAAATCATGTGTTTGGCATGGATTTGAAGCTAAACCTTCTACATCGCATTGATTTGCAGCTGAATCATGTGTTTGGCATGGATTTGAAGCTAACTCGTTCGTTTCGCCTGTATTTGAAGCTAGATCACTTATATCGCAAGTATTTGAAGCTAAATCATGTGTTTCGCTTGGATTTGAAGCTAAACCTTCTACATCGCATTGATTTGAAGCTAAATCGTGTGTTTCGCATCGATTTGAAGCTAACTCGTTTGTTTCGCAGGCAGTTGTAGCTAAATAATGTATATCACAAGTATTTGTAGCTCAACCATTTGTTTCGCATGGATTTGAAGCTAAACCTTCTACTTCGCATTGATTTGAAGCTAAATCATTTGTTTCGCATGGAATTGAAGCTACCTCGTTTGTTCCTCCTGCTTTGAAGCTATATCACTTATATCGCATGGATTTGAAGCTGAACCTACTACATCGCGTTGATTTGAAGCTAAATCATGTGTATCGCATGGACTTGAAGCTAAACCTTCTACATCGCATTGATTTCAAGCTAAATCATGTGTTTCGCTTGGATTTGGAGCTAACTCGTTTGCTTCGAATGCAGTTGAAGCTAAATCATGTATATCACAAGTATTTGAAGCTAAACCATTTGTATCGCATGGATTTGAAGCACTGCCTTCTACTTCGCATTGATTTGACGCTAAATATTGTGTTTCGAATGGATTTGAAGCTAACTCGTTTGTTTCGCATGCAGTTGAAACTAAATCATGTATATCACAAGTATTTGCAGCTAAACAGTTGATTCGCATGGTTTTGAAGCTAAACCTTCTACATCGCAATGATTTTAAGCTAAATCATGTGTTTCGCATGGATTTGAAGCTAACTCGTTTGTTTCGCATGCAGTTGTAGCTAAATAACGTATATCACAAGTATTTGTATCTAAACCATTTGTTTCGAATGGATTTGAAGCTAAGCCCTCTACTTCGCATTGATTTGAAGCTAAATCATTTGTTTCGCATGGAATTGAAGCTACCTCGTTTGTTCCTCCTGCTTTTGAAGCTATATCACTTATATCGCAAGTATTTGAAGCTAAATCATGTGCGTCGCATGGATTTGAAGCTGAACTTTCTATATCGCATTTATGTGAAGCTAAATCTTGTGTATCACATGGATTTGAAGCTAAACCCTCTACATCGCATTGATTTGCAACTAAATCATGTGTTTCGCATGGATCTGAAGCTAACTCGTTTGTTTCGCCTGCATTTGAAGCTATATCACTTATATTCGCAAGCATTTGATGCTAAATCATTTGTTTCACATGGATTTGAAGCTAAACCTTCTACATCGCATTGATTTGAAGCTAACTCATTTGTTTCGCATAGAACTGAAGCTAAACCTTCTACATCGCATTGATTTGCAGCTAAATTATGTGTTTCGCATGGATTTGAAGCTAACTCGTTCGTTGCGCATACAGTTAAATCTCAATAACGTATATCACAAGTATTTGAAGCTAAACCATTCATTTCGCATGGATTTGATGCTAAGCCTTCTACTTCGCATTAATTGGAAGCTAAATCACGTGTTTCGCTTGGATTTGCAGCTAAACCTTCTACATCGCATTCATTTGAACCAATTCATGTGTTTCGCGTGGATTTGAAGGTAACTCGTTTGTTTCGCATGCAGTTGAAGCTATATCACCTTTATCCCAGGTGTTTGAAGCTCAATCATTTGTTTCGCATGGATTTGAAGCTAACTCGTTTGTTCTGTCTGCTTTTGAAGCTACCTCATTTATATCGCAAGTATTTGAAGCAAAATCATTTGTTTCGCATGGATTTGAAGCTAATCCTTCTACTAAGAATTGACATGAAACTAAATCATTTGTTTGGCATGGATTTGAAGGCAATCGTGTGTTTCGTCTGCATTTGAAGCTATATCACTAATATCGAGAGAATTTGAAGCTGAATCATTTGTTTCGCTCAGATTTGAAGCTAAACCTTCTACATCGCATTGATTTGACGCTAAATCATGTGTTTCCCTTGGATATGAAGCTAACTCGTTTGTTTCGCCTGCAGTTGAATCTATACCACGTATATCCCAAGCGTTTGAAGCTAAATCATTTGTTTCGCATGGATTTGAAGCAAAGCCTTCTACTTCGCATTGATTTGAACCTAAATCACTTGTTTCGCATAGATTTGGAGCTAACTCGTTCGTTTCTCCTGCATTTGAAGCTATATCACTTATATCGCATGTATCTGATGCTAAATCATTTGTGTCGCATGGATTTGAAGCTAAAGCTTCTACATCGCATTGATTTGAAGCTAAATTATGTGTTTCGTTTGGATTTGAAGGTAACTCGTTTATTCGCATGCTGTTGATGCTAAATCATGCATTTCACAAGAATTTGCAGCCGAACCATTAGATTCGCATGGATTTGAAGCTAAGCCTTCTACTTCGCACTGATTTGAAGTTAAATCATGTGTTTCGCGTCGATTTGGAGCTAACTCGTTTGCTTCGAATGCTGTTGAAGCTAAATCATGTATATCGCAAGTATTTGAAGCTAAACCATTTGTATCGCATGGATTTGAAGCACTGCCATCTACTTCGCATTAATTAGTAGCTAAATCACGTGTTTTGCATGGATTTGAAGCTAAACCTTCTACATCGCATTGATTTGAAGCTAAATCATGTGTTTCGCATGGATTTGAAGATAACAAGTTTGTTTCGCATGCAGTTGTAGCTAAATAATGTATATCACAAGTATTTCTAGCTAAACCATATTTTTCGCATGGATTTGGAGCTAAGCCTTCTACTTCGCATTGATTTGAAGCTAAATCATTTGTTTCGCATGGATTTGAATCTAAACCTCCTACATCGCATTGATTTCCAGCTAAATCATGTGTTTCGCATGGATTTGAAGCTAACTCGTTTGTTTCGCATGCAGTTGAAGCTAAATCATATCTTTCACAAGTATTTGAAGATGAACCATTTGAATCGCATTGATTTGAACATGAGCCTACTACTTCGCACTGATTTGCAACTAAATAATGTGTTTCGCATGGATATGAAGCTAAACCTTCTACATCCCGTGGATTTGAAGTTAAATCATGTGTTTCGCTTGGATTTGATGCTAAACCTTCTACATCGCATTGATTTGAAGCTAAATCGTGTTTTTCGCATGGATTTGAGGCAAACTCGTTTGTTTCGCATGCAGTTGTAGCTAAATAATGTATATCACAAGTATTTGTAGCTAAACCATTTGTTTCGCATGTATGCGAAGCTAAATCATGTGTTTACCATGACAATGAACCTAAATCATGTGTTGCCCATGGATTTGAAGCTTAATCATGTAATTTGCATGGATTTGAAGCTAACTTGATTGTATCCTCAGCATTTGAAGTTACTTCATTTATATCGCAAGTATATGAAGCTAAATCATATGTGTTTCGCTTGGTTTTGAAGCTAAACCGTCTACATCGCATTTATTTGAAGCTAAATCATGTGTTTCGGATGGATTTGAAGCTAAACCTTCTACATCGCATTGATTTGAAGCTAAATCATGTGTTTCGCGTGGATTTGAAGGTAACTCGTTTGTTTTGCATGCAGTTGAAGCTATATCACCTTTATCCCAAGTGTTTGAAGCTAAATCATATGTGTCGCATGGATTTCAAGCTGAACCTACTACATCGCATTGATTTCCAGCTAAATCATGTGTTTCGCATGGATTTGAAGCTAAACCTTCTACATCGCATTGATTTGAAGCTAAATCTTGTGTTTCGCATGGATTTGAAGATAACAAGTATGTTTCGCATGCAGTTGTAGCTAAATAATGTATATCACAAGTATTTCTAGCTAAACCATATTTTTCGCATGGATTTGAAGCTAAGCCTTCTACTTCGCATTGATTTGAAGCTAAATCATTTGTTTCGCATGGATTTGAAGCTAAACCTCCTACATCGCATTGATTTCCAGCTAAATCATGTGTTTCGCATGGATTTGAAGCTAACTCGTTCGTTGCGCATGCAGTTAAATCTAAAAAACGTATATCACAAGTATTTGAAGCTAAACCATTTGTTTCGCATGGATTTGAAGCTAAGCCTTCTACTTCGCATTAATTAGTAGCTAAATCACGTGTTTTGCATGGATTTGAATCTAAACCTTCTACATCGCATTGATTTGAAGCTAAATCATGTGTTTCGCATGGATTTGAAGCTAACTCGTTTGTTTCGCATGCAGTTGAAGCTAAATCATGTCTTTCACAAGTATTTGAAGATGAACCATTTGAATCGCATTGATTTGAACATGAGCCTACTACTTCGCACTGATTTGCAACTAAATAATGTGTTTCGCATGGATATGAAGCTAAACCTTCTACATCCCGTGGATTTGAAGTTAAATCATGTGTTTCGCTTGGATTTGAAGCTAAACCTTCTACATCGCATTGATTTGAAGCTAAATCGTGTTTTTCGCATGGATTTGAGGGAAACTCGTCTGTTTCGCATGCAGTTGTAGCTAAATAATGTATATCACAAGTATTTGTATCTAAACCATTTGTTTCGCATGTATGTGAAGCTAAATCATGTGTTTACCATGACAATGAACCTAAATCATGTGTTGCCCATGGATTTGAAGCTTAATCATGTAATTTGCATGGATTTGAAGCTAACTTGATTGTATCCTCAGCATTTGAAGTTACTTCATTTATATCGCAAGTATATGAAGCTAAATCATATGTGTTCCGCTTGGTTTTGAAGCTAAACCTTCTACATCGCATTGATTTGAAGCTAAATCATGTGTTTCGGATGGATTTGAAGCTAAACCTGCTACTTCGCATTGATTTGAAACTGAATTATGTGTTTCGCGTGGATTTGAAGGTAACTCGTTGTTTCGCATGCAGTTGAAGCTAAATCATGCATTCCACACGTATTTGAAGCCGAACCATTAGATTCGCATGGATTTGAAGCTAAGCCTTCTACTTCGCACTGATTTGAAGTTAAATCATGTGTTTCGCGTGGATTTGGAGCTAACTCGTTTGCTTCGAATGCAGTTGAAACTAAATCATGTATATCACAAGTATTTGCAGCTAAACAATTGATTCGCATGGATTTGAAGCTTCGCCTTCAACTTGGCATTGAATGGAAGCTAAATCGTGTGTTTTGCATGGATTTGAAGCTAACTCGTTTGTTTCTCCTGTATTTGAAGCTACATCATTTATATCGCAAGTATTTGAAGCTAAAGCATTTGTTTCGCATGGATTTGAAGCTAAGCCTTCTACTTCGCATTGATTGGATCCTAAATCAAGTGTTTTACATGGATTTGAATCTAAGCCTTCTACATAGCATTGATTTGCAGCTGAATCATGTGTTTCGCATGGATTTGAAGCTAACTCGTTCGTTTCTCCTGCATTTGAAACTATATCACATATATCCCAAGTGTAGGAAGCTCAATCATTTGTTTCGCATGGATTTGAAGCTAAACCTGCTACTTCGCATTGATTTGAAGTTAAATTATGTGTTTCGCGTGGATTTGAATGTAACTCATTTGTTTGGCATGCAGTTGAAGCTATATCACCTATATCCAAAGTGTTGGAAGCTCAATCATTTGTTTCGCATGGATTTGAAGCTAAACCTGCTACTTCGCATTGATTTGAAGCTAAATCATGTGTTTCGCGTGGATTCGGAGATAACGCGTTTGCTTCGAATGCGGTTGAAGCTAAATCATGTATATCGCAAGTATTTGAGGCTAAACCATTTGTATCGCATGGATTTGAATCTCTGCCTTCTACTTCGCATTGATTTGACGCTCAATATTGTGTTTCGAATGGATTTGAAGCTAACTCGTTTGTTTCGCATGCAGTTGAAACTAAATCTTGTATATCACAAGTATTTGCAGCTAATCAATTGATTCGCATGGATTTGAAGCTAAGCCTTCTACTTCGCATTGGTTGGATCCTAAATCACGTGTTTTGCATGGATTAGAAGCTATGCCTTCTACATCGCATTGATTTGCAGCAGAATCTTGTGTTTCGCATGGATTTGAAGCTAACTCGTTCGTTTCAGCTGCATTTGAAACTATATGACTTATATCGCCAGTATTTGAAGCTAAATCATGTGTTTCTCTTGAATTTGAAGCTAAGCCTTCTACATCGCATTGATTTGAAACTAAATTATGTGTTTCGCGTGGATTTGAAGGTAACTCGTTGTTTCGCATGCTGTTGATGCTAAATCATGCATTTCACAAGAATTTGCAGCCGAACCATTAGATTCGCATGGATTTGAAGCTAAGCCTTCTACTTCGCACTGATTTGAAGTTAAATCATGTGTTTCGCGTCGATTTGGAGCTAACTCGTTTGCTTCGAATGCTGTTGAAGCTAAATCATGTATATCGCAAGTATTTGAAGCTAAACCATTTGTATCGCATGGATTTGAAGCACTGCCATCTACTTCGTATTAATTAGTAGCTAAATCACGTGTTTTGCATGGATTTGAAGCTAAACCTTCTACATCGCATTGATTTGAAGCTAAATCATGTGTTTCGCATGGATTTGAAGATAACAAGTTTGTTTCGCATGCAGTTGTAGCTAAATAATGTATATCACAAGTATTTCTAGCTAAACCATATTTTTCGCATGGATTTGGAGCTAAGCCTTCTACTTCGCATTGATTTGAAGCTAAATCATTTGTTTCGCATGGATTTGAATCTAAACCTCCTACATCGCATTGATTTCCAGCTAAATCATGTGTTTCGCATGGATTTGAAGCTAACTCGTTTGTTTCGCATGCAGTTGAAGCTAAATCATACCTTTCACAAGTATTTGAAGATGAACCATTTGAATCGCATTGATTTGAACATGAGCCTACTACTTCGCACTGATTTGCAACTAAATAATGTGTTTCGCATGGATATGAAGCTAAACCTTCTACATCCCGTGGATTTGAAGTTAAATCATGTGTTTCGCTTGGATTTGAAGCTAAACCTTCTACATCGCATTGATTTGAAGCTAAATCGTGTTTTTCGCATGGATTTGAGGCAAACTCGTTTGTTTCGCATGCAGTTGTAGCTAAATAATGTATATCACAAGTATTTGTAGCTAAACCATTTGTTTCGCATGTATGCGAAGCTAAATCATGTGTTTACCATGACAATGAACCTAAATCATGTGTTGCCCATGGATTTGAAGCTTAATCATGTAATTTGCATGGATTTGAAGCTAACTTGATTGTATCCTCAGCATTTGAAGTTACTTCATTTATATCGCAAGTATATGAAGCTAAATCATATGTGTTTCGCTTGGTTTTGAAGCTAAACCGTCTACATCGCATTTATTTGAAGCTAAATCATGTGTTTCGGATGGATTTGAAGCTAAACCTTCTACATCGCATTGATTTGAAGCTAAATCATGTGTTTCGCGTTGATTTGAAGGTAACTCGTTTGTTTTGCATGCAGTTGAAGCTATATCACCTTTATCCCAAGTGTTTGAAGCTAAATCATATGTGTCGCATGGATTTCAAGCTGAACCTACTACATCGCATTGATTTCCAGCTAAATCATGTGTTTCGCATGGATTTGAAGCTAAACCTTCTACATCGCATTGATTTGAAGCTAAATCTTGTGTTTCGCATGGATTTGAAGATAACAAGTATGTTTCGCATGCAGTTGTAGCTAAATAATGTATATCACAAGTATTTCTAGCTAAACCATATTTTTCGCATGGATTTGAAGCTAAGCCTTCTACTTCGCATTGATTTGAAGCTAAATCATTTGTTTCGCATGGATTTGAAGCTAAACCTCCTACATCGCATTGATTTCCAGCTAAATCATGTGTTTCGCATGGATTTGAAGCTAACTCGTTCGTTGCGCATGCAGTTAAATCTAAAAAACGTATATCACAAGTATTTGAAGCTAAACCATTTGTTTCGCATGGATTTGAAGCTAAGCCTTCTACTTCGCATTAATTAGTAGCTAAATCACGTGTTTTGCATGGATTTGAAGCTAAACCTTCTACATCGCATTGATTTGAAGCTAAATCATGTGTTTCGCATGGATTTGAAGATAACAAGTTTGTTTCGCATGCAGTTTGTAGCTAAATAATGTATATCACAAGTATTTCTAGCTAAACCATATTTTTCGCATGGATTTGAAGCTAAGCCTTCTACTTCGCATTGATTTGAAGCTAAATCATTTGTTTCGCATGGATTTGAAGCTAAACCTCCTACATCGCATTGATTTCCAGCTAAATCATGTGTTTCGCATGGATTTGAAGCTAACTCGTTCGTTGCGCATGCAGTTAAATCTAAAAAACGTATATCACAAGTATTTGAAGCTAAACCATTTGTTTCGCATGGATTTGAAGCTAAGCCTTCTACTTCGCATTAATTAGTAGCTAAATCACGTGTTTTGCATGGATTTGAAGCTAAACCTTCTACATCGCATTGATTTGAAGCTAAATCATGTGTTTCGCATGGATTTGAAGCTAACTCGTTTGTTTCGCATGCAGTTGAAGCTAAATCATGTCTTTCACAAGTATTTGAAGATGAACCATTTGAATCGCATTGATTTGAACATGAGCCTACTACTTCGCACTGATTTGCAACTAAATAATGTGTTTCGCATGGATATGAAGCTAAATCTTCTACATCCGTGGATTTGAAGTTAAATCGTGTTTTTCGCATGGATTTGAGGGAAACTCGTTTGTTTCGCATGCAGTTGTAGCTAAATAATGTATATCACAAGTATTTGTATCTAAACCATTTGTTTCGCATGTATGTGAAGCTAAATCATGTGTTTACCATGACAATGAACCTAAATCATGTGTTGCCCATGGATTTGAAGCTTAATCATGTAATTTGCATGGATTTGAAGCTAACTTGATTGTATCCTCAGCATTTGAAGTTACTTCATTTATATCGCAAGTATATGAAGCTAAATCATATGTGTTCCGCTTGGTTTTGAAGCTAAACCTTCTACATCGCATTGATTTGAAGCTAAATCATGTGTTTCGGATGGATTTGAAGCTAAACCTGCTACTTCGCATTGATTTGAAACTGAATTATGTGTTTCGCGTGGATTTGAAGGTAACTCGTTGTTTCGCATGCAGTTGAAGCTAAATCATGCATTCCACACGTATTTGAAGCCGAACCATTAGATTCGCATGGATTTGAAGCTAAGCCTTCTACTTCGCACTGATTTGAAGTTAAATCATGTGTTTCGCGTGGATTTGGAGCTAACTCGTTTGCTTCGAATGCAGTTGAAACTAAATCATGTATATCACAAGTATTTGCAGCTAAACAATTGATTCGCATGGATTTGAAGCTTCGCCTTCAACTTGGCATTGAATGGAAGCTAAATCGTGTGTTTTGCATGGATTTGAAGCTAACTCGTTTGTTTCTCCTGTATTTGAAGCTATATCATTTATATCGCAAGTATTTGAAGCTAAAGCATTTGTTTCGCATGGATTTGAAGCTAAGCCTTCTACTTCGCATTGATTGGATCCTAAATCAAGTGTTTTACATGGATTTGAATCTAAGCCTTCTACATAGCATTGATTTGCAGCTGAATCATGTGTTTCGCATGGATTTGAAGCTAACTCGTTCGTTTCTCCTGCATTTGAAACTATATCACATATATCCCAAGTGTAGGAAGCTCAATCATTTGTTTCGCATGGATTTGAAGCTAAACCTGCTACTTCGCATTGATTTGAAGCTAAATCATGTGTTTCGCGTGGATTCGGAGATAACGCGTTTGCTTCGAATGCGGTTGAAGCTAAATCATGTATAACGCAAGTATTTGAGGCTAAACCATTTGTATCGCATGGATTTGAATCTCTGCCTTCTACTTCGCATTGATTTGACGCTCAATATTGTGTTTCGAATGGATTTGAAGCTAACTCGTTTGTTTCGCATGCAGTTGAAACTAAATCTTGTATATCACAAGTATTTGCAGCTAATCAATTGATTCGCATGGATTTGAAGCTAAGCCTTCTACTTCGCATTGGTTGGATCCTAATCACGTGTTTTGCATGGATTTGAAGCTATGCCTTCTACATCGCATTGATTTGCAGCTGAATCTTGTGTTTCGCATGGATTTGAAGCTAACTCGTTCGTTTCAGCTGCATTTGAAACTATATGACTTATATCGCAAGTATTTGAAGCTAAATCATGTGTTTCTCTTGAATTTGATGCTAAGCCTTCTACATCGCATTGATTTGAAACTAAATTATGTGTTTCGCGTGGATTTGAAGTAACTCGTTGTTTCGCATGCTGTTGAAGCTAAATCATGCATTTCACAAGAATTTGCAGCCGAACCATTAGATTCGCATGGATTTGAAGCTAAGCCTTCTACTTCGCACTGATTTGAAGTTAAATCATGTGTTTCGCGTCGATTTGGAGCTAACTCGTTTGCTTCGAATGCTGTTGAAGCTAAATCATGTATATCGCAAGTATTTGAAGCTAAACCATTTGTATCGCATGGATTTGAAGCACTGCCATCTACTTCGCATTAATTAGTAGCTAAATCACGTGTTTTGCATGGATTTGAAGCTAAACCTTCTACACCGCATTGATTTGAAGCTAAATCATGTGTTTCGCATGGATTTGAAGATAACAAGTTTGTTTCGCATGCAGTTGTAGCTAAATAATGTATATCACAAGTATTTCTAGCTAAACCATATTTTTCGCATGGATTTGAAGCTAAGCCTTCTACTTCGCATTGATTTGAAGCTAAATCATTTGTTTAGCATGGATTTGTATCTAAACCTCCTACATCGCATTGATTTCCAGCTAAACCATTTGTTTTCGCATGGATTTGAAGCTAAGCCTTCTACTTCGCATTAATTAATAGCTAAATCACGTGTTTTGCATGGATTTGAAGCTAAACCTTCTACATCGCATTGATTTGAAGCTAAATCATGTGTTTCGCATGGATTTGAAACTGAACCTTCTACATCGCACTGATTTGAAGCTAAATCATGTGTTTCGCGTGGATTTGAAGGTAACTCGATTGTTTCGCATGCAGTTGAAGCTATATCACCTTTATCCCAAGTGTTTGAAGCTCAATCATTTGTTTCGAGTGGATTTGAAGCTAAACCTTCTACATCGCATTGATTTGAAGCTAAATCTTGTGTATCGCATGGATTTGAAGCTAAACCTTCTACATCGCATTGATTTGAAGCTAAATCATGTGTTTCGCATGAATTTGAAGCTAACTCGTTTGTTTCGCATGCAGTTGTAGCTGAATAATGTATATCACAAGTATTTCTAGCTAAACCATTTGTTTCGCATGGTTTTGAAGCTAAGCCTTCTACTTCGCATTGATTTGAAGCTAAATCATTGGTTTCGCATGGATTTGAAGCTAAACCTTCTACATCGCATTGATTCGAAGCTAAATCATGTGTTCCGCGTGGATTTGAAGGTAACTCGTTTGTTTCGCATGCAGTTGAAGCTATATCACCTTTATCCAAGTGTTTGAAGCTCAATCATTTATTTCGCATGGATTTGAAGCTACGCCTTCTACTACGCATTGATTTGAAGCTAAATCATTTGTTTCGCATAGAATTGAATCTACCTCGTTTGTTCCTCCTGCTTTTGAAGCTATATCACTTATATCGCAAGTATTTGAAGCTAAATCATATGTGTCGCATGGATTTGAAGCTAAACCTTCTACATTGCATTGATTTGCAGCTGAATCATGTGTTTCGCATGGATTTGCAGCTAACTCGTTCGTTTCGCCTGCATTTGAAACTATATCACTTATATCGCAAGTATTTGAAGCTAAATCATGTGTTCCGCATGGATTTGAAGCTAAGACTTCTACATCGCATTGATTTGATCCTAAATCATGTGTTTCGCGTGGATTTGAAGGTAACTCGTTTGTTTCGCATGCAGTTGAAGCTAAATCATGTCTTTCACAAGTATTTGAAGATGAACCATTTGAATCGCATGGCTTTGAACCTGAGCCTTCTACTTCGCACTGATTTGCACCTAAATAATGTGTTTCGCATGGATTTGAAGCTAAACCTTCTACATCCCATGGATTTGAATCTAAATCGTGTGTTTGCATGGATTTGAAGCTAACTCGTTTGTTTCTCCTGCATTTGAAACTATATCACCTATATCCCAAGTGTAGGAAGCTAAACCATTTATTTCGCATGGATTTGAAGCTACGCCTTCTACTTCGCACTGATTTGAAGTTAAATCATGTGTTTCGCGTGGATTAGGAGCTAACTCGTTTGCTTCAAATGCAGTTGAAGCTAAATCATGTATATCACAAGTATTTGAAGCTAAACCATTTGTATCGCATGGATTTGAAGCTCTGCCTTCTACTTCGCACTGATTTGACGCGAAATATTGTGTTTCGAATGAATTTGAAGCTAACTCGTTTGTTTCGCATGCAGTTGAAACTAAATAATGTATATCACAAGTATTTGCAGCTAAACAATTGATTCGCATGGATTTGAAGCTAAGCCTTCTACTTGGCATTGAATTGAAGCTAAATCGTGTGTTTTGCATGGATTTGAAGCTAACTCGTTTGTTTCTCCTGTATTTGAAGCTATATCATTTATATCGCAAGTATTTGAAGCTAAAGCATTTGTTTCGCATGGATTTGAAGCTAAGCCTTCTACTTCGCATTGGTTGGATCCTAAATCACGTGTTTTGCATGGATTTGAAGCTAAGCCTTCTACATCGCATTGATTTGATCCTAAATCATGTGTTTCGCGTGGATTTGAAGCTAAACCTTCTACATCGCATTGATTTGATCCTAAATCATGTGTTTCGCGTGGATTTGAAGGTAACTCGTTTGTTTCGCATGCAGTTGAAGCTAAATCATGTCTTTCACAAGTATTTGAAGATGAACCATTTGCATCGCATGGCTTTGAACCTGAGCCTTCTACTTCGCACTGATTTGCACCTAAATAATGTGTTTCGCATGGATTTGAAGCTAAACCTTCTACATCCCATGGATTTGAAGCTAAATCATGTGTTTGGCATGGATTTGAAGCTAAACCTTCTACATTGCATTGATTTGCAGCTGAATCATGTGTTTCGCATGGATTTGCTGCTAACTCGTTCGTTTCGCCTGCATTTGAAACTATATCACTTATATCGCAAGTATTTGAAGCTAAATCATGTGTTTCGCATGGATTTGAAGCTAAACTGCTACTTCGCATTGATTTGAAGCTAAATTATGTGTTTCGCGTGGATTTGAAGGTAACTCGTTGTTTCGCATGCAGTTGAAGCTAAATCATGCATTCCACACGTATTTGAAGCAGAACCATTAGATTCGCATGGATTTGAAGCTAAGCCTTCTACTTCGCACTGATTTGAAGTTAAATCATGTGTTCGCGTGGATTTGGAGCTAACTCGTTTGCTTCGAATGCAGTTGAAACTAAATCATGTATATCACAAGTTTTTGCAGCTAAACAATTGATTCGCATGGATTTGAAGCTTCGCCTTCAACTTGGCATTGAATTGAAGCTAAATCGTGTGTTTTGCATGGATTTGAAGCTAACTCGTTTGTTTCTCCTGTATTTGAAGCTATATCATTTTTATCGCAAGTATTTGAAGCTAAAGCATTTGTTTCGCATGGATTTGAAGCTAAGCTTCTACTTCGCATTGCTTGGATCCTAAATCAAGTGTTTTACATGGATTTGAATCTAAAGCCTTCTACATAGAATTGATTTGCAGCTGAATCATGTGTTTCGCATGGATTTGAAGCTAACACGTTCGTTTCTCCTGCATTTGAAACTATATCACATATATCCCAAGTGTAGGAAGCTCAATCATTTGTTTCGCATGGATTTGAAGCTAAACCTTCTACATCGCATTGATTTGAAGCTGAATGAAGTGTTTCGCATGGATTTGAAGCTAAACCTTCTACATCGCATTTATTTGAAGCTAAATCATGTGTTTCGCATGGATTTGAAGCTAACTCGTTCGTTGCGCATGCAGTTAAATCTAAATAACGTATATCACAAGTATTTGAAGCTAAACCATTTGTTTCGCATGATTTGAAGCTAAGCCTTCTACTTCGCATTAATTAATAGCTAAATCACGTGTTTTGCATGGATTTGAAGCTAACTCGTTTGTTTCGCATGCAGTTGAAGCTAAATCATGTGTTTCGCATGGATTTGAAGCTAACTCGTTTGTTTCGCATGCAGTTGAAGCTAAATCATGTCTTTTACAAGTATTTGAAGATGAACCATTTGAATCGCATTGATTTGAACATGAGCCTACTACTTCGCACTGATTGCAACTAAATAATGTGTTTCGCATGGATATGAAGCTAAACCTTCTACATCCCGTGGATTTGAAGTTAAATCATGTGTTTCGCTTGGATTTGAAGCTAAACCTTCTACATCGCATTGATTTGAAGCTAAATCGTGTGTTTCGCATGGATTTGAGGCAAACTCGTTTGTTTCGCATGCAGTTGTAGCTAAATAATGTATATCACAAGTATTTGAATCTAAACCATTTCTTTCGCACTGATTAGATGCTAAATCATGTCTTTAGCATGGATTTGAACCTAACTCGTTTGTGTCGCATGCAGTTGAATCTAAATCATGTATATCACAAGTATTTGAATCTAAACCATTTGTTTCGCATGGATTTGAAGCTAAGCCTTCTACTTCGCATTGATTTGAAGCTAAATCATTTGTTTCGCATGGATATGAAGCTAAAACTTCTACATCAAATTGATTTGAAGCTAAGTCATGTGTTTCGCGTGGATTTGAAGGTAACTCGTTTGTTTCGCATGCAGTTGAAGCTATATCACCTTTATCCCAAGTGCTTGAAGCCTCAATCATTTGTATCGCATGGATTTGAAACTAAACCTTCTACATCCGTGGATTTGAAGTTAAATCATGTGTTTTGCATGGATTTGAAGCTAAACCTTCTACATCGCATTGATTTGCAGCTGAATCTTGTGTTTCGCATGGATTTGAAGCTAACTCGTTCGTTACGCCTGTATTTGAATCTATTTCACTTATATCGCAAGTATATGAAGCTAAATCATATGTGTTCCGCTTGGTTTTGAAGCTAAACCTTCTACATCGCATTGATTTGAAGCTAAATCATGTGTTTCGGATGGATTTGAAGCTAAACCTTCTACATCGCATTGATTTGAAGCTAAATCATGTGTTTCGCGTGGATTTGAAGGTAACTCGTTTGTTTTGCATGCAGTTGAAGCTATATCACCTTTATCCCAAGTGTTTGAAGCTAAATCATATGTGTCGCATGGATTTCAAGCTGAACCTACTACATCGCATTGATTTGAAACTAAATCTTGTGTATCGCATGGATTTAAAGCTAAACCTTCTACATCGCATTGATTTGAAGCTAAATCATGTGTTTCGCACGGATTTGAAGATAACAAGTTGTTTCGCATGCAGTTGTAGCTAAATTATGTATATCACAAGTATTTGAAGCTAAACCATTTGTTTCGCATGGATTTGAAGCTAAGCCTTCTACTTCGCATTAATTGGAAGCTAAATCACGTGTTTTGCATGGATTTGATGCTGAACCTTCTACATCGCATTGATTTGCAAATGAATCATGTGTTTCGCATGGATTTGAAGCTAACTCGTTCGTTTCGCCTGTATTTGAATCTATATCACTTATATCGCAAGTATTCGAAGCTAAATCATGTGTTTCGCTTGGATTTGAAGCTAAACCTTCTCCATCGCATTCATTTGAACCAATTCATGTGTTTCGCGTGGATTAGAAGCTAAACCTTCTACATCGCATTGATTTGAAGCTAAATCGTGTATTTCGCATGATTTGAAGGTAACTCGTTTGTTTCGCATGCAGTTGTAGCTAAATAATGTATATCACAAGTATTTGTAGCTAAACCATTTGTTTCGCATGGATTTGAAGCTAAGCCTTCTACTTCGCATTGATTTGAAGCTAAATCATTTGTTTCGCTTGGATTTGAAGCTAAACCTTCTACATCGCATTGATTTGAAGCTAAATCATGTGTTTCGCGTGGATTTGAAGGTAACTCGTTTGTTTCGCATGCAGTTGTAGCTAAATATTGTATATCTCAAGTATTTGTAGCTAAACCGTTTGTTTCGCATGGATTTGATTCTAAGCCTTCTACTTCGCATTGATTTGAAGCTAAATCATTTGTTTCGCATAGAATTGAAGCTACCTCGTTTGTTCCTCCTGCTTTTGAAGCTATATCACTTATATCGCAAGTATTGAAGCTAAATCATATGTGTCGCATGGATTTGAAGCTGAACCTACTACATCGCATTGATTTTAAGCTAATCTTGTGTATCGCATGGATTTGAAGCTAAACCTTCTACGTCCCATGGATATGAAGCTAAATCATGTTTTTGGCATGGATTTGAAGCTGAACCTTCTACATCGCATTGATTTGCTGCTGAATCATGTGTTTCGCATGGATTTGAACCTGACTCGTTTGTGTCGCATGCAGTTGAAGCTAAATCATGTATATCACAAGTATTTGAATCTAAACCATTTGTTTCGCATGGATTTGAAGCTAAGCCTTCTACTTCGCATTGATTTGAAGCTAAATCATTTGTTTCGCATGGATTTGAAGCTAAACCTCCTACATCGCATTGATTTGCAGCTAATCATGTGTTTCGCATGGATTTGAAGCTAACTCGTTCGTTGCGCATGCAGTTAAATCTAAATAACGTATATCACAAGTAAATGAAGCTAAACCATTTGTTTCGCATAGATTTGAAGCTAAGCCTTCTACTTCGCATTAATAGGAAGCTAAATCACGTGTTTTGCATGGATTGAAGCTAAACCTTCTACATCGCATTGATTTGAAGCTAAATCATGTTTTTTCTATGGATTGAAGCTAACTCGTTTGTTTCGCATGCAGTTGAAGCTAAATCATGTCTTTCACAAGTATTTGAAGATGAACCTTTTGAATCGCATTGATTTGAACATGAGTCTACTACATCGCACTGATTTGCAGCTAAATAATGTGTTTCGCGTGGAATTGAAGCTACCTCGTTTGTTCCTCCTGCTTTTGAAGCTATATCACTTATATCGATAGTATTTGAAGCTAAATCATGTGTTTCGCTTGGATTTGAAGCTAAACCTCCTACATCGCATTGATTTGCAGCTAAATCATGTGTTTCGCATGGATTTGAAGCTAACTCGTTCGTTGCGCATGCAGTTAAATCTAAATAACGTATATCACAAGTAAATGAAGCTAAACCATTTGTTTCGCATAGATTTGAAGCTAAGCCTTCTACTTCGCATTGATTTGAAGCTAAATCATGTGTTTCGCTTGGATTTGAAGCTAAACCTTCTACATCGCAATGATTTGAAGCTAAATCATGTGTTTCGCATGGATTTGATGCTAACTCGTTTGTTTCGCATGCAGTTGTAGCTAAACCACTTGTTTCGCATGGATTTGAAGCTAAGCCTTCTACTTCGCATTGATTTGAAACTAAATCATTTGTTTCGCATGGATTTGAAGCTAAACCTTCTACATCGCATTGATTTGAAGCTAAGTCGTTCGTTTCTCCTGTATTTGAATCTATATCACTTATATCGCAAGTATTTGAAGCTAAATCATGTGTTTCGCTTGGATTTGAAGCTAAACCTTCTACATCGCATTCATTTGAACCAATTCATGTTTTTCGCGTGGATTTGAAGCTAACTCGTTTGTTTCGCATGCAGTTGTAGCTAAATAATGAATATCGCAAGTATTTGTAGCTAAATCATTTGTTTCGCATGGATTTGAAGCTAAGCCTTGTACTTCGCATTGATTTGAAGCTAAATCATTTGTTTCGCATAGACTGAAGCTACCTTGTTTGTCCTCCTGCTTTTGAAGCTATATCACTTATATCGCAAGTATTTGAAGCTAAATCATATGTGTCGCATGGATTTGAAGCTGAACCTTCTACATCGCATTGATTTGAAGCTAAATCTTGTAAATCGCATGGATTTGAAGCTAAACTTCTACATCGCAATGATTTGAAGCTAAATCATGTGTTTCGCATGGATTTGAAGCTAACTCGTTTGTTTCGCATGCAGTTGTAGCTAAACACTTGTTTCGCATGGATTTGAAGCTAAGCCTTCTACTTCGCATTGATTTGAAGCTAAATGCATTTGTTTCGCATGGATTTGAAGCTAAACCTTCTACATCAAATTGATTTGAAGCTAAATCATGTGTTTCGCGTGGATTTGAAGGTAACTCGTTTGTTTCGCATGCAGTTGAAGCTATATCACCTTTATCCCAAGTGCTTGAAGCTCAATCATTTGTATCGCATGGATTTGATGCTAAACCTTCTACATCGCATTGATTTGAAGCTAAATCATGTGTTTCCCATGTATTTGAAGCTAACTCGTTTGTTTCGCATGCAGTTGTAGCTAAATTATGTATATCACCAGCATTTTTAGCTTATCCATTTGTTTCGCATGGATTTGAAGCTAAGCCTTCTACTTCGCATTGATTTGAAGCTAAATCATTTGTTTCGCATGGATTTGAAGCTAAACCTTCTACATCGCGTTGATTTGAAGCTAACTCGTTCGTTTCTCCTGTATTTGAATCTATATCACTTATATCGCAAGTATTTGAAGCTAAATCATGTGTTTCGCTTGGATTTGAAGCTAAACCTACTACATCGCATTCATTTGAAGCAATTCATGTTTTTCGCGTGGATTTGAAGCTAACTCGTTTGTTTCGCATGCAGTTGTAGCTAAATAATGAATATCGCAAGTATTTGTAGCTAAATCATTTGTTTCGCATGGATTTGAAGCTAAGCCTTGTACTTCGCATTGATTTGAAGCTAAATCATTTGTTTCGCATAGAACTGAAGCTACCTCGTTTGTCCCTCCTGCTTATGAAGCTATATCACTTATACCGCAAGTATTTGAAGATAAATCATATGTGCCGCATGGATTTGAAGCTGAACCTTCTACATCGCATTGATTTGAAGCTAAATCTTGAGTATCGCATGGATTTGAAGCTAACCTTCTACATCGCATTGATTTGAAGCTAAATCATGTGTTTCGCATGGATTTGAAGCTAACTCGTTTGTTTCGCATGCAGTTGTAGCTAAATAATGTATATCACAAGTATTTGTAGCTAAACCATTAGTTTCGCATGGATTTGAAGCTACGCCTTCTACTTCGCATTGATTTGAAGCTAAATCATTTGTTTCGCATGGATTTGAATCAAAACCTTCTACATCGCATGGATTTGAAACTAAACCTTGTACATCGCATGGAGTTGCAGCTAAATCATGTGTTTCGCATGGATTTGAAGCTAACTCGTTCGTTGCGCATGCAGTAAAATCTAAATAACGTATATCACAAGTATTTGAAGCTAAACCATTTGTTTCGCATAGATTTTAAGCTAAGCCTTCAACTTCGCATTAATAGGAAGCTAAATCACGTGTTTTGCATGGATTTGAAGATGTACCTTATACATCGCATTGATTTGAATCTAAATCATGTGTTTCGCATGGATTTGAAGCTAACTCGTTTGTTTCGCATGCAGTTGAAGCTAAATCGTGTCTTTCACAAGTATTTGAAGATGAACCATTTGAATCGCATTGATTTGAACATGAGCCTACTACTTCGCACTGATTTGCAGCTAAATCATGTGTTTCGCATGGATTTGAAGCTAAACCTTCTTCAACCCGTGGATTTGAAGCTAAATCGTGTGTTTCGCATGGATTTGAAGCTAAACCTTCTACATCGCATTTATTTGCAGGTGAATCATGTGTTTCGCATGGATTTGAAGCTAACTCGTTCGTTTCGCCTGTATTTGAATCTATTTAACTTATATCGCAAGTATTTGAAGCTAAATCATGTGTTTCGCATGGATTTGAAGCTAAACCTTCTACATCCCGTGGATTTGAAGCTAAATCATGTGTTTCGCATGGATTTGAAGCTAACTCGTTTGTTTCGCATGCAGTTGAAGCTAAATCATGTCTTTCACAAGTATTTGAATCTAAACCATTTGATTCGCATGGGATTTTATGCTAAGCCTTCTACTTCTCACTGATTTGATGCTGAATCATGTCTTTCGCATGGATTTGATGCTAACTCGTTTGTTTCGCATGCAGTTGGAGATATATCATGTATATAACAACTATTAGAACCTAAACCATTTGATTCGCATGTATGTGAAGCTAAATCATGTGTTTACCATGACAATGAACCTAAATCATGTGTTGCCCATGGATTGAAGCTTAATCATGTGTTTTGCATGGATTTGAAGCTAACTTGATTGTATCCTCAGCATTTGAAGTTACTTTATTTATATCGCAAGTATTTGAAGCTAAATCATATGTGTTTCGCTTGGATTAGAAGCTAAACCTTCTACATCGCATTGATTGAAGCTAAATCATGTGTTTCGCATGGATTTGAAGCTAACTCGTTTGTTCCTCCAGCTTTTGAAGCTATATTACTTATATCGCAAGTATTTGAAGCTAAATCATATGTGTCGCATGCATTTGAAGCTGAAACTTCTACATCGCATTGATTTGAAGCTAAATCTTGTGTATCGCATGGATTTGAAGCTAAACCTTCTACATCGCATTGATTTGCAACTAAATCATGTGTTTAGCATGGATTTGAAGGTAACTCGTCTGTTTTGCATGCAGTTGAAGCTACACCACCCATATCCCAAGTGCTTGAAGCTAAATCATGTGTTTCGCATGGATTTGAAGCTGAACCTTCTACATCGTATTGATGTGAAGCTAAATCTTGTAAATCGCATGGATTTGAAGCTAAACCTTCTACTTCGCATTGATTTGTGTCTAAATCATGTGTTTCGCATGGATATGAAGCTAACTCGTTCGTTGCGCATGCAGTTAAATCTAAAAAACGTTTATCACAAGTATTTGAAGCTAAAACATGTGTTTCGCATGGATTTGGAGCTAACTCAGTTGTCTCTCCAGCATTTGAAGCTATATCACTTATAGCGCAAGTATTTGAAGCTAAATCATTTGTTTCCCATGGATTTGAAGATAACTCGTTTGTTGCGCCTGCAGTTGAATCTATATCACTTATATCACAACTATTTGAAGCAAAATCAATTGTTCCGCATGGATTTGAAGCTAAGCCTTCTACTTCGCATTGATATCAAGCTAAATTACGTGTTTCGCATAGATTTGAAACTAACACATTTGTTTCCCAAGCAGTTGAAGCTAAATGATGTATGTCACATGCATTTGAAGCTAAACCATTTGTTCGCCTGGATTTGAAGCAAAGCCTTCTACTTCGCATTGATTTGAAACTAAATCATGTGTTTCGCATGGATTTGAAGCTAACTCGTTTGTTTCGCCTGCCGTTGAAGCTAAATCATGTATATCCGAAGTATTTGGAGCTAAACCATTTGATTCGCATGGATTTTAAGCTAAGCCTTCTACTTCGTATTGATATCAAGCTAAATCATGTGTTTCGCATGGATTTGAAACTAACACATTTGTTTCGCAAGCAGTTGAAGCTAAATCATGTATATCACAAGTATTTGAAGCTAAACCATTTGTTCCGCCTGATTTGAAGCAAAGCCTTCTACTTCGCGTTGATTTGAAAGCTAAATCATGTGTATCGCATTGATTTGAAGCTAACTCATTTGTTTCGCCTGCATTTGAAGCTGTATCATTTATATCGCAAGTATTTGAAGCTAAATCATACGTTTCGCATGGATTTGATGTTAAACCTACTAATTCGCACTGTTTTGAGCTAAATAATGTATTTCGCGTGGATTAGAAGCTAATTCGTCTGTTTCGAATGCAGCTGAAGCTAAATCATGTATATCACAAGTATTTGAAGCTAAACGATTTGTATCGCATGGATTTGAAGCTAAACTTCTACATCCCATGGATTTGAAGCTAAATCATGTGTTTGGCATGGATTTGAAGCTAACCTGCTACATCGCATGATGTGCATCTGAATCATGTGTTTCGCATGAATTTGAAGCTAACTCGTTTGTGTCGCATGCTGTTGAAGCTAAATCATGTATATCACAAGTATTTGTAGCTAAACCATTTGATTCGCATGGGATTTGATGCTAAGCCTTCTACTTCTCACTGATTTGATGCTGAATCATGTCTTTCGCATTGGATTTGATGCTAACTCGTTTGTTTCGCATGCAGTTGGAGATATATCATGTATATGACAAGTATTTGAAGCTAAACCATTTGTTTCGCATGTATGTGAAGCTAAATCATGTGTTTACCCATGACAATGAACCTAAATCATGTGTTGCCGATGGATTTGAAGCTTAATCATGTGTTTTGCATGTATTTGAAGCTAACTTGATTGTATCATCAGCATTTGAAGTTACTTCATTATATCGCAAGTATTTGAAGCTAAATCATATGTGTTTAATGTGCTAAATCAATAGCTCGTTCGTTGCACATACTGTTAAATCTAAATAATGTATACCACAAGTATTGATGCTAAACCATTAGTTTCGCATGGTTTTGAAGCTAAGCTTTCTACTTCGCATTAATTGGAAGCTAAACCACGTGTTTTGCATGGACTTGAAGCTGAACCTTCTACATCGCATTGATTTGCAAATGAATCATGTGTTTCGCATGGATTTGAAGCTAACTCGTTCGATTCGCCTGTATTTGAATCTATATCACTTATATCGCAAGTATTTGAAGCTAAATCATGTGTTTCGCTTGGATTTGAAGCTAAACCTTCTCCATCGCATTCATTTGAACCAATTCATGTGTTTCGCGTGGATTTGAAGCTAACTCGTTTGTTTCGCATGCAGTTGTAGCTAAATAATGTATATCACAAGTATTTGTAGCTAAATCATTTGTTTCGCATGGATTTAAAGCTAAGCCTTGACTTTCGCATTGATTTGAAGCTAAATCATTTGTTTCGCATAGAACTGAAGCTACCTCGTTTGTCCCTCCTGCTTTTGAAGCTATATCACTTATATCGCAAGTATTTGAAGCTAAATCATATGTGTCGCATGGATTTGAAGCTGAACCTTCTACATCGCATTGATTTGAAGCTAAATCTTGAGAATCGCATGGATTTGAAGCTAACTCATGTTATTCGCTTGGACTCGAAGATAACTCGCTTGATTAGCCTGCATTTGAAGCTCTACCATTTATACTGCAAGTATTTGAATCTAAATCATTCGTTTCGCATGGATTTGAAGCTAATCCTTCTAATTCGCATTCTTTTGCATCTAAATCATGTGTTTCGCATGGATATGAAGCTAACTCGTTTGTTTCGCCTGCATTTGAAGCTATATCACTTATATTCGCAAGCATTTGATGCTAAATCATCCGTTTCGCATGGATTTGAAGCTAAGCCTTTCACTTCGCATGATTTGAAGTTAAATCATGTGTTTCCCTTGGATTTGAAGCTGAATCGTTTTTTTCGCATGCAGTTGAATCTATATCATTTATATCGCAAGTATCTGAAGCTAAATCATTTGTTTCTCATGGA
>NW_027476942.1:0-117039 GCF_051020955.1 Megalopta genalis | reverse complement strand
GTATATCTTCAAATACTTGTGATATACATGATTTAGTTTCAAATGCAGGCGAAACGAACGAGTGAGGTTCAAATCCATGCGAGTCACATGATTTAGCTTCAAATCAATGGGAAGTGGAAGGCTTAGTTTCAAATCCATGCGAATCAAATGGTTTAGCTGTAAATACTTGTGATATACACGATTTAGCTTCAGCTGCATGCGAAACAAGCGAGTTAGCTTCAAATTCATGCGAAGTAGATGGGTTAGTTTCAAATCCATGCGAAACGAATGGTTTAACTACCAATACATGCGAATATATGTGATACAGCTTCATATGCAGGTGAAACAATTGAGTTAGCTTCTAATCTCTGTGAATGACATGATTGAGCTTCAAATCGAAGCGAAGTAGAAGGCTTAGCTTCAAATCCATGAGAAACAAATGATTTAGCTTCAAATATTTGTGATATACATGATTCGGATTCAAATGCAGGCGAAACAATCGAGTTAGCTTTAAATCCATGCTGATCACATGATTTAGCTCCAAATCAATGCGAAGTAAAAGGCTTAGCAGCAAATCCATGGGAATAAAAAATTGTTTAGCTTCAAATACTTGTGAGATACATGATTTAGCTTCAAATGCACGCGACACAAACGGGTTAGCTTCAAATCCATGCGAAACACATGATTTAGCTTCAAATCAATGCGATATAGAAGGCTTAGCTACAAATACATTAGAAACAAATGATTTATATTCGGATAATTGCGATATAAGTGATATAGCTTCAAATGCAGGCAAAACAAACGGGTTAGCTTAAAATCCATGCGAAACGCATGATTTAGCTTCAAATCAATGCGATGTAGAAGGCTTAGCTACAAATACAAGAGAAACAAATGATTTATCTTCAGATAATAGCGATATAAGTGATATAGCTTCAAGTGCAGGCGAAACAATCGAGTTAGCTTCATATCAATGGGAAGTGGAAGGCTTAGTTTCAAATCCATGCGAATCAAATGGTTTAGCTGAAAATACTTGTGATATACATGATTTAGCTTCAACCGCATGCGAAACAAACGAATTATATTGAAATTCATGCGAAACACATGATTTAGCTTCAAATCAATGCGAAGTTAACGTCTTAGCTTCAAATCCATGCGGAACAAACGAGTCAGCTTCAAATCCATGCGAAACAAATGATTTAGCTTCAAATACTTGCGAATATAAATGATATAGCTTCAAATGCTGGCGAAACAAACGAGTTAGCTTCAAATCCATGCAAAACCCATGATTTAGATTCAAATCAATGCGAAGTAGAAGGCATAGCTTCATATCCATGCGAAACACATGGCTTAGCTTAATATTCATGCGTAGCAAATGGTTCAGCTGAAAATACTTGTGATATACATGATTAAGCTTCAACTGCATGTGAAACAAACATGTTCGCTTCAAATTCAAGCGAAACACATGATTCAGCTTCAAATCATTGCGAAGTAGAAGGCTTAGTTACAAATGCATGCGAAACAAATGGTTCAGCTTCAAATATTTGTGATATACATGATTTAGATTCAAATCCAGGCGAAACAACCGAGTTAGTTTCAAATCCGTGCGAAACACGTGATTTAGCTTAATAATCATGCGAAGCAAATGGTTTAGCTTCAAATACTTGTGATATACATAATTTAGCTTCCACTGCATGCGAAGCAAGCGAGTTAGCTTCAAATGCAAGCGAAAGACATGATTTAGCTCAAATCAATGCGATGTAGAAGGTTTAGCTTCAAATCCATGCGAAACAAATGATTTAGCTTCAAACACTGGCGATATAAGTGATATAGCTTCAAATGCAGACGAAACAAACGTGTTGGCTTCAAATCCAAGCGAAACACATGATTTAACTTCAAATCAATGCGATATAGAAGGTTTAGCTTGAAATCCAAGCGATACACATGATATCGCTTCAAATCAATACGAAGTAGAAGGCTTATCTTCGAATCCATGCGAAACAAATGGTTTAGCGTCAAATACTTGTGATATACATGATTTAGCATCAAATACAGGCGAAATACATGATTTAGCTTCAAATTCATTCGTAACACATGGCTTAGCTTAATATTCATGCGTAGCAAATGGATCAGCTGAAAATACTTGTGATATACATGATTAAGCTTCAACTGAATGTGAAACAAACATGTTCGCTTCAAATTCAAGCGAAACACATGATTCAGCTTCAAATCATTGCGAAGTAGAAGGCTTAGTTACAAATGCATGCGAAACAAATGGTTCAGCTTCAAATATTTGTGATATACATGATTTAGATTCAAATCCAGGCGAAACAACCGAGTTAGTTTCAAATCCGTGCGAAACACGTGATTTAGCTTAATAATCATGCGAAGCAAATGGTTTAGCTTCAAATACTTGTGATATACATAATTTAGCTTCCACTGCATGCGAAGCAAGCGAGTTAGCTTCAAATGCAAGCGAGAGACATGATTTAGCTCAAATCAATGCGATGTAGAAGGTTTAGCTTCAAATCCATGCGAAACAAATGATTTAGCTTCAAACACTTGCGATATAAGTGATATAGCTTCAAATGCAGACGAAACAAACGTGTTGGCTTCAAATCAAGCGAAACACATGATTTAACTTCAAATCAATGCGATATAGAAGGTTTAGCTTCAAATCCAAGCGATACACATGATATCGCTTCAATTCAATACGAAGTAGAAGGCTTATCTTCGAATCCATGCGAAACAAATGGTTTAGCGTCAAATACTTGTGATATACATGATTTAGCATCAAATACAGGCGAAATACATGATTTAGCTTCAAATTCATTCGTAACACATGGCTTAGCTTAATATTCATGCGTAGCAAATGGATCAGCTGCAAATACTTGTGATATACATGATTTAGCTTCAACTGCATGTGAAACAAACATGTTCGCTTCAAATTCAAGCGAACACATGATTCAGCTTCAAATCAATGCGAAGTAGTAGGCTTAGTTACAAATGCATGCGAAACAAATGGTTCAGCTTCAAATATTTGTGATATACATGATTCAGATTCAAATGCAGGTGAAACGAACGAGTTAGCTTCAAATCCATGCGAACCACATGATTTAGCTTCAAATCAATGCGAAGCAGAAGGCTTAGCTTCAAATCCATGCGAAACGAATGGTTTAACTACAAATACTTGCGAATATAAGTGATATAGCTTCATATGCAGGTGAAACAATTAAGTTAGCTTCAAATCCATGCGAATCACATGATTGACCTTCAAATCAAAGCGAAGTAGAAGGCTTAGCTTCAAATCCATGCGAAACGTATGGTTTAGCTTTAAATACTTGCGAATATAAGTGATATAGCTTCAAATGCAGGAGAAACATACGAGTGAGCTTCAAATCCAAGCGAAACACATGATTTAAACTTCAAATCAATGCGAAGTAGAAGGCTTAGCTTCAAATTCTTGCGAAACAAATGGTTTAGCTTCAAATTCTTGTGATATACATGATTTAGTTTCAACTGCGTGCGAAACAAACGAGTTAGCTTCAAATACAAGCGAAACACTTGATTTTGCTTCAAATCAATGCAAAGTAGAAGGCTTATCTTCAAATCCATGCGAAACAATTGCTTTAGCTTCAAATACTTGTGATATACATGATTTAGCTTCAACAGCATGCAAAACTAACGAGTTAGCTTCAAATCCATGCGAAACTCATGATTTAGCTTCAAATTTATTCGAAACACATGGTTTAGCAGAATATTCATTCGAAACAAATGGTTCAGCTTCAAATAATTGTGATGTACATGATTTAGCATCAACTGCTTGTGAAACAAACATGTTAACTTCAAGTTCAAGCGAAACACATGATTTACTTTGAAATCAATGCGAAGTAGAAGGCTTATCTTCGAATCCATGCGAAACAAATGGTTTAGCTTCAACTGCATGCGAAACAAACGAGTTAGCTTCAAATCCATACGAAACACACGATTTAGCTTCAAATCTATGCGAAATAGAAGGCTGATCATCGAATCCATGCGAAACCATTGTATTAGCTTCAAATATGTGTGATATACATGATTTTGCTTCAAATGCAGGAGAAACAAACGAGTTAGCTTCAAATCCACACGAAATACATGATTTAGCTTCAAATCAATGCGAAGTATAAGGCTTATCTTCAAATCCATGCGAAACTAATGGTTTAGCTTCAAATACTTGCGATATACATGATTTAGCTTCAACGGCATGCGAAACAAACGAGTTAGCTTCAAATCCAAGCGAAACACGTGATTTAACGTCAAATCAATACGAAGTAGAAGGCTTATCTACAAATACATGCGAAACAAATTGTTTAGCTTCCAATACTTGTGATATACATGATTTAGCTTCAACTGCATACCAAACAACGAGTTAGCTGCAAATCCAAGGGAAACACATGATGTAGCATCAAATCCATGCGAAACAAATGGTTCAACTTCAGATACTTGCGATATAAGTGATATAGTTTCAAATGCAGACGAAAGAAATGAGTTAGATTCAAATCCATGCGAAACACATGGTTTAGCTTCAAATCAATGCGAAGTAGAAGGCTTAGCTTCAAATCCATGCGGACTGAATGAATAAGTTTCAAATACTTGTGATATACAAGACTGAGCTTCAACTGCATGCGAAACAAACGAGTTAGCTTCAAATCCAATCGAAACACATAATTTAGCTTCAAATCCATGCGAAACACATAATGTAGCATCAAATCAATGAGAAGTAGATGCCTTAGCTTCAAATCCATGCGAAACGAATGGTTTAGCTTCAAATACTTGTGACATTCATAATTAAGCTTCAACTGAATGCGAAGCAAGCGAGTTAGCTTCAAATACAAGCGAAATACATGATTTAGCTCAAATCAATGCGATGTAGGAGGCTTATCTTCAAATCCATGCGAAACAAATGGTTTAGCTTCAAATACTTGTGACATTCATAATTAAGCTTCAACTGAATGCGAAGCAAGCGAGTTAGCTTCAAATACAAGCGAAATACATGATTTAGCTCAAATCAATGCGATGTAGGAGGCTTATCTTCAAATCCATGCGAAACAAATGGTTTAGCTTCAAATACTTGTGATATACATAATTTAGCTTCAACTGCATGCGTTGCAATCGAGTTAGTATCAAATACAAGCGAAACACATGATTTAGCTTCAAATCAATGCGAAGTAGATGGCTTATCTTCAAATCCAGGCGAAGAAAATGATTTTCCTTCAAATACTTGCGGTTTAAATGAAATAGCTTCAAATGCAGGCGAAACAAACGAGTTAGCTTTAAATCCATGCGAAACACATGATTTAGCTTCAAATCAATACGAAGTAGAAGGCTTAGCTTCAAATCCATGCGAAACAAATGATTTACCTTCAAATACCTGCGGTTTATATAAAATAGCTTTAAATGCAGGCGAAACAAACGAGTTAGCTTCAAATCCATGCGAAACACATGATTTAGATTCAAATCAATGCGAAGTATTAGGCTTAGCTTCAAATCAATGCGAAACAATTGGTTTGGATTCAGATACTTGTGATAAACATGATTTAGCTTCAACTGCATGCGAATCAAGCGAGTTGGCATCAGATCCAAGAGAAACACATGATTTAACTTCAAATCAATGCGAAGTAGTAGGCTTAGCTTCAAAACAATGCGAAACAATTGGTGTGGATGCAGATACTTGTGATAAACATGATTTAGCTTCAAATCATGCGAAGTAGAAGGCTTAGCTTCAAATCCGAGCGAAACACATGATTTAGCTTCAAATCAATTCGAAGTAGAAGGCTTAGCTTCAAATCCATGCGAAAAGAATAGTTTAGCTTGAAATACTTGTTTTATACATGTTTTACCTTCAACTCCATGCGAAACATACGAGTTAGCTTCAACTCCATGCGAAACATACGAGTTAGCTTCAAATCCAAGCGAAACACATGAGTTTGCTTCAAATCAATGTGATGTAGAAGGTTTAGCTTCAAATCCATGCAAAACGAATGATTTAGCTTCAAATACTTGCGATATAAGTCATATAGCTTCAAATGCAGGCGGAACAAACAGTTAGCTTCAAATTCATGCGAAACACATGATTTAGATTCAAATACTTGCGATATAAATGAAATAACTTCAAATGCAGACGAACGAACGAGAAAAATATTTAAATTCATGCGAAACACACGATTTAGCTTCAAATCAATGCGAAGTTAGAGGCTTAGCTTCAAATCCATGCGAAACAAATGATCTAGCTTCAAATACTTGCGATATAAGTGATATAGCTTCAAATGCAGGCGGAACAAACAGTTAGCTTCAAATTCATGCGAAACATATGATTTAGATTCAAATACTTGCGATATAAATGAAATAACTTCAAATGCAGACGAACGAACGAGTTATCTTCAAATTAATGCGAAACACATGATTTAGCTTCAAATCAGTGCGACGTAGAAGGCTTAGCTTCAAATCCAACCAAACAAATGGTATAGATTCAGATAATTGTGATAAACATGATTTAGCTTCAAATCATGCGAAGTAGAAGGTTTATCTTCACATCCGAGCGAAACACATGATTTAGATTCAAATACTTGCGATATAAATGAAATAACTTCAAATGCAGACCAAACGAACGAGTTATCTTCAAATTCATGCGAAACACATGATTTAGCTTCAAATCAGTGCGACGTAGAAGGCTTAGCTTCAAATCCAAGCGAAACAAATGGTATAGATTCAGATAATAGTGATAAACATGATTTAGCCTCAAATACTTGTGATATAAGTGATATAGCTTCAAATGCAGGCGGAACAAACAGTTAGCTTCAAATTCATGCGAAACACATGATTTAGCTTCAAATCAATGCGACGTTAAAGGCTTAGCTTCAACTCCATGCGAAACAATCGAGTTAGCTTCATATCAATGCGAAGTAGAAGGTTTATCTTCAAATCCAGGCGAAACAAATGGTATAGCTTCAAATACTTGTGATACACATGATTTAGTTTCAAATGCAGGCGAAACGAACGAGTGAGGTTCAAATCCATGCGAGTCACATGATTTAGCTTCAAATCAATGGAAGTGGAAGGCTTAGTTTCAAATCCATGCGAATCAAATGGTTTAGCTGTAAATACTTGTGATATACACGATTTAGCTTCAGCTGCATGCGAAACAAGCGAGTTAGCTTCAAATTCATGCGAAGTAGATGGGTTAGTTTCAAATCCATGCGAAACGAATGGTTTAACTACCAATACATGCGAATATATGTGATATAGCTTCATATGCAGGTGAAACAATTGAGTTAGCTTCTAATCTCTGTGAATGACATGATTGAGCTTCAAATCGAAGCGAAGTAGAAGGCTTAGCTTCAAATCCATGAGAAACAAATGATTTAGCTTCAAATATTTGTGATATACATGATTCGGATTCAAATGCAGGCGAAACAAACGAGTTAGCTTTAAATCCATGCTGATCACATGATTTAGCTCCAAATCAATGCGAAGTAAAAGGCTTAGCAGCAAATCCATGGGAATAAAAAATTGTTTAGCTTCAAATACTTGTGATATACATGATTTAGCTTCAAATGCACGCGACACAAACGGGTTAGCTTCAAATCCATGCGAAACACATGATTTAGCTTCAAATCAATGCGATATAGAAGGCTTAGCTACAAATACATTAGAAACAAATGATTTATATTCGGATAATTGCGATATAAGTGATATAGCTTCAAATGCAGGCAAAACAAACGGGTTAGCTTAAAATCCATGCGAAACGCATGATTTAGCTTCAAATCAATGCGATGTAGAAGGCCTAGCTACAAATACATGAGAAACAAATGATTTATCTTCAGATAATAGCGATATAAGTGATATAGCTTCAAGTGCAGGCGAAACAATCGAGTTAGCTAAATATCAATGCGAAGTAGAAGGATTATCTTCAAATCCATGCGAAACAAATGGTATAGCTTCAAATACTTGTGATATACATGATTTAGTTTCAAATGCAGGTGAAACGAACGAGTGTGGTTCAAATCCATGCGAGTCACATGATTTAGCTTCAAATCAATGGGAAGTGGAAGGCTTAGTTTCAAATCCATGCGAATCAAATGGTTTAGCTGAAAATACTTGTGATATACATGATTTAGCTTCAACCGCATGCGAAACAAACGAATTATATTGAAATTCATGCGAAACACATGATTTAGCTTCAAATCAATGCGAAGTTAACGTCTTAGCTTCAAATCCATGCGGAACAAACGAGTCAGCTTCAAATCCATGCGAAACAAATGATTTAGCTTCAAATACTTGCAATATATGTGATATAGCTTCAAATGCAGGCGGAACAAACAGTTAGCTTCAAATCCGTGCGGAACATATGATTTAGCATCAAATCAATGGGAAGTAGAAGGCTCAGCTTTAAATCCGAGCGAAACACATGATTTAGATTCAAATACTTGCGATATAAGTGTAATAACTTCAAATGCAGACGAACGAACGAGTTATCATCAAATTAATGCGAAACACATGATTTAGCTTCAAATCAATACGAAGATAATGGCTTAGCTTCAAATCCAAGCGAAACAAGTGGTATAGATTCAGATAATTGTGATAAACATGATTTAGCTTCAAATCAATGCGAGACACATGATTTAGATTCAAATCAAAGCGAAGTAGATGGCTTTTCTTCAAATCCTAGCGGAACACTTGATTTAGCTTCGAATCAATGCGAAGTAGAAGGCTTAGCTTCAGATCCATGCGAAACAAATGGTTTAGCTTCAAATACTTGTGATATACATAAATTAGCTTCAAATTCAGGCGAAACAAACGAGTTAACTACAAATCCTTTCGAAACACATGATTTAGCTTCAAATCAATGCGAAGTAGAAGGATTAGCATAAAATCCGTGCGGAACACATGAATTAGCTTCAATTCATTGCGAAGTATAAGGCTTATCTTCGAACCCAGGCGAAACAAACGGTTTAGCTTCAAATACTTGTGATATACATGATTTAGCTTCAAATGCAAGCGAAACAAACGAGTTAGCTTCAAATCCATGCGAAACACATGGTTTAGCTTCAATTCAATGCGAAGAAGAAGGCTGATCTTCGAATCTATGCGAATCAAATGTTTTAGCTTCAAATACTTATGATATACATGATTTAGATTCAACTGCATACGAAATTAACGAGTTAGCTTCAAATCCATGCGAAACACATGATTTTGCTTTAAATCAATGCGAAGTAGAAGGCTTATCTTCGAATCCATACGAAACAAATGGTTTAGCTTCAAATACTTGTGATAAACATCATTTAGCTTCAACTGCATGCGAAACAAACGAGTTAGCTTAAAATCCATGCCAAACACATGATATAGCTTCAAATCAATGCGAAGTAGAAGGATTATCTTCGAATAAATGCGAAACTAATGGTTTAGCTTCAAATACCTGTGACATACATGATATAGCTTCAACTGCATGCGAAACAAACGAGTTAGCTTCAAATCCATGCCAAACACATGATATAGCTTCAAATCAATGCGAAGTAGAAGGATTATCTTCGAATAAATGCGAAACTAATGGTTTAGCTTCAAATACCTGTGACATACATGATATAGCTTCAACTGCATACGAATCAAACGAGTTAGCTTCAAATCCAAGCGAATCACATGATTTAGCTTCAAATCAATGCGATGTAGAAGGCTGATCACAGAATCCACTCGAAACAGATTGTTTAGCTTCAAATCCATGCGAAACAAATTGTTTAGCTTCAAATACTTGTGATATACATGATTTACATTCAACAGCATGCGAAACAAACGAGTTAGCCTCAAATCCAAATGAAACACATGATTTAGCATCAAATCAATGCGAAGTAGAAGGCTTATCTTCGAATCCATGCGAAGCAAATGGTTTAGCTTCAAATACTTGTGATATACATGATTTAGCTTCAAATGCAGGCGAAACAAACGAGTTAGCTTCAAATCCATGCGAACCACATGATTTAGCTTCAAATCAATGCGAAGTAGAAAGCTTAGTTTCAAATTCATGCGAATGAAATGGTTTAGCCTCATATACATGTAATATACAAGATTTAGCTTCAACTGCTTGCGAAACAAACGAGTTAGCTTCAAATACAAGCGAAACACATGATTTAGCTTCAAATACTTGCGAACATAAGTGATATAGCTTCAACTGCATGCGAAACAAACGAGTTAGCTTCAAATCCAAAGGACACATATGATTTAGGTTCAAATCAATGCGAAGTAGATGGCTTAGCTTCAAATCCATGCGAAACACGTGATTTAGATTCAAATCAATGCGAAGGAGAATGCTTAGATTCAAATCCATGCGAATCAAATGGTTTAGCTTCAAATACTAGTGATATACATGATTTAGATTCAATTGCATGCGAAACAAATGAGTTAGCTGCAAATCCATGCAAAGCACATAATTTAGCCTCAAATCAATGCGAAGTAGAAGGCTTAGCTTCAAATCCATGCGAAACGAATGATTGACATTCAAATACTTGCGAATATAAATGATATAGCTTCAAATGCTGGCGAAACAAACGAGTTAGCTTCAAATCCATTCAAAACCCATGATTTAGATTCAAATCAATGCGAAGTAGAAAGCATAGCTTCATATCCATGCGAAACACATGGCTTAGCTTAATATTCATGCGTAGCAAATGGTTCAGCTGAAAATACTTGTGATATACATGATTAAGCTTCAACTGCATGTGAAACAAACATGTTCGCTTCAAATTCAAGCGAAACACATGATTCAGCTTCAAATCATTGCGAAGTAGAAGGCTTAGTTACAAATGCATGCGAAACAAATGGTTCAGCTTCAAATATTTGTGATATACATGATTTAGATTCAAATCCAGGCGAAACAACCGAGTTAGTTTCAAATCCGTGCGAAACACGTGATTTAGCTTAATAATCATGCGAAGCAAATGGTTTAGCTTCAAATACTTGTGATATACATAATTTAGCTTCCACTGCATGCGAAGCAAGCGAGTTAGCTTCAAATGCAAGCGAAAGACATGATTTAGCTCAAATCAATGCGATGTAGAAGGTTTAGCTTCAAATCCATGCGAAACAAATGATTTAGCTTCAAACACTGGCGATATAAGTGATATAGCTTCAAATGCAGACGAAACAAACGTGTTGGCTTCAAATCCAAGCGAAACACATGATTTAACTTCAAATCAATGCGATATAGAAGGTTTAGCTTGAAATCCAAGCGATACACATGATATCGCTTCAAATCAATACGAAGTAGAAGGCTTATCTTCGAATCCATGCGAAACAAATGGTTTAGCGTCAAATACTTGTGATATACATGATTTAGCATCAAATACAGGCGAAATACATGATTTAGCTTCAAATTCATTCGTAACACATGGCTTAGCTTAATATTCATGCGTAGCAAATGGATCAGCTGAAAATACTTGTGATATACATGATTAAGCTTCAACTGCATGTGAAACAAACATGTTCGCTTCAAATTCAAGCGAAACACATGATTCAGCTTCAAATCATTGCGAAGTAGAAGGCTTAGTTACAAATGCATGCGAAACAAATGGTTCAGCTTCAAATATTTGTGATATACATGATTTAGATTCAAATCCAGGCGACACAACCGAGTTAGTTTCAAATCCGTGCGAAACACGTGATTTAGCTTAATAATCATGCGAAGCAAATGGTTTAGCTTCAAATACTTGTGATATACATAATTTAGCTTCCACTGCATGCGAAGCAAGCGAGTTAGCTTCAAATGCAAGCGAGAGACATGATTTAGCTCAAATCAATGCGATGTAGAAGGTTTAGCTTCAAATCCATGCGAAACAAATGATTTAGCTTCAAACACTTGCGATATAAGTGATATAGCTTCAAATGCAGACGAAACAAACGTGTTGGCTTCAAATCCAAGCGAAACACATGATTTAACTTCAAATCAATGCGATATAGAAGGTTTAGCTTCAAATCCAAGCGATACACATGATATCGCTTCAAATCAATACGAAGTAGAAGGCTTATCTTCGAATCCATGCGAAACAAATGGTTTAGCGTCAAATACTTGTGATATACATGATTTAGCATCAAATACAGGCGAAATACATGATTTAGCTTCAAATTCATTCGTAACACATGGCTTAGCTTAATATTCATGCGTAGCAAATGGATCAGCTGCAAATACTTGTGATATACATGATTTAGCTTCAACTGCATGTGAAACAAACATGTTCGCTTCAAATTCAAGCGAAACACATGATTCAGCTTCAAATCAATGCGAAGTAGTAGGCTTAGTTACAAATGCATGCGAAACAAATGGTTCAGCTTCAAATATTTGTGATATACATGATTCAGATTCAAATGCAGGTGAAACGAACGAGTTAGCTTCAAATCCATGCGAACCACATGATTTAGCTTCAAATCAATGCGAAGCAGAAGGCTTAGCTTCAAATCCATGCGAAACGAATGGTTTAACTACAAATACTTGCGAATATAAGTGATATAGCTTCATATGCAGGTGAAACAATTAAGTTAGCTTCAAATCCATGCGAATCACATGATTGACCTTCAAATCAAAGCGAAGTAGAAGGCTTAGCTTCAAATCCATGCGAAACGTATGGTTTAGCTTTAAATACTTGCGAATATAAGTGATATAGCTTCAAATGCAGGAGAAACATACGAGTGAGCTTCAAATCCAAGCGAAACACATGATTTAACTTCAAATCAATGCGAAGTAGAAGGCTTAGCTTCAAATTCTTGCGAAACAAATGGTTTAGCTTCAAATTCTTGTGATATACATGATTTAGTTTCAACTGCGTGCGAAACAAACGAGTTAGCTTCAAATACAAGCGAAACACTTGATTTTGCTTCAAATCAATGCATAGTAGAAGGCTTATCTTCAAATCCATGCGAAACAATTGCTTTAGCTTCAAATACTTGTGATATACATGATTTAGCTTCAACAGCATGCAAAACTAACGAGTTAGCTTCAAATCCATGCGAAACTCATGATTTAGCTTCAAATTTATTCGAAACACATGGTTTAGCAGAATATTCATTCGAAACAAATGGTTCAGCTTCAAATAATTGTGATATACATGATTTAGCATCAACTGCTTGTGAAACAAACATGTTAGCTTCAAGTTCAAGCGAAACACATGATTTACTTTGAAATCAATGCGAAGTAGAAGGCATAGATTCAAATCCATGCGAATCAAATGGTTTAGCTTCTAATACTTTTGATATATATGATTTAGCTTCAAATCTATGTGAATCAAATGGTTTAGCTTCAAATACTTGTGATATACATGAAATAGCTTCAACTGCATACGATACAAACGATTAGCTTCAAATCCATGCGAAACATATGATTTAACTTCAAATCAATGCGAAGTAGAAGGTTGATCTTCGAATCCTTGCGAAACAAATGGTTTAGCTTCAAATACTCGTGATGTGCATGATTTAGCTTCAAATGCATGCAAAACTAACGAGTTAGCTTCAAATCCATGCGAAACACATGAATTAGCTTCAAATCAATGCGAAGTAGAAGGCTTAGCTTCAAATTCAAACGAAACACATGATTTAGATTCAAATCAATGTGATGTAGAAGGCTTAGTTTCAAATCCATGCGAATCAAATGCTTCAGATTCAAATACTTGTGATATACATGATTTAGCTTCAACAGCATGCAAAACTAACGAGTTAGCTTCAAATCTATGCGAAACGCATGAATTAGCTTCAAATTCATCCCAAACAAATGGTTTAGCCTAATATTCATGCGAAACAAATGGTTCAGCTTCAAATACTTGTGATATACATGATTTAGCTTCAACTGTATGCGAAACAAATGATTCAGCTTCAAATATTTGTGATATACATGATTTAGCTACAACTGCATGCGAAACAAACGAGATAGCTTTAAATCCATGCGAAACAGATGATTTAGATTAAAATCAATGCGAAGTAGAAGGCTTATTTTGAAATCCATGCGAATCAAATGGTTTAGCTTCAAATAATTGTGATATACATGATTTAGTTTCAACTGCATTACGAAACAAACTAGTTAGTTTCAAATCCAAGCGAAACACATGATTTAGCTTCAAATCAATGCGAAGTAGAAGGCTTATCTTCAAATCCATGCGAAACAAGTGGTTTAGCTTCAAATAATTGTGATGTGCATGATTTAGCTTCAAATGCAAGGGAAACGAACGAGTTACCTTCAAATCCATGCGAAACACATGATTTAGCTTCAAATCAATGCGAAGTAGAAGGCTTATCTTCAAATCCATGCGAATCAAATGGTTTAGCTTGAAATATCTGTGATATACATGTTTTATCTTCAACTGCATGCGAAACAAACGAGATAGCTTTAAATTCATGGGAAACAGATGATTTAGATTAAAATCAATGCGAAGTAGAAGGCTTATCTTCAAATCCATGCGAATCAAATGGTTGAGCTTCAAATACTTGGGATATACATGATTCAGCTTCAACTGCATGTGAAACGAACGTGTTAGCTTCAAATTCAACAGAAACACATGACTCAGTTTCAAATAAAAGCGAAGTAGATGGCATAGCATCAAATCCATGCGAATCAAATGGTTTAGCTTCAAATACTTGTTTGATACGTGATCTATCTTCAATTGCATGCGAAACAAACGAGTTAGCTTGAAATCCAAGCGAAACACATGATTTAGCTTCAAATCAATGCGAAGTAGAAGGCTTAGCTTCAAATCCATGCGAATTAAATGGTTTAGCTTCTAATACTTGTGATATATATGATTTAGATTCAAATGCATGCGAAGCAAACGAGTTAGCTTCAAATCCATGCGAAACACATGAATTAGCTTCAAATCAATGCGAAGTAGAAGGCTTATATTCAAATCCATGCGAATCAAATGGTTTAGCTTCAAATAATTGTGATATACATGGTTTAGCTTCAACTGTATTGCGAAACAAACTAGTTAGTTTCAAATCCAAGCGAAACAAATGATTTAGCTTCTTATCAATGCGAAGTAGAAGGCTGATCTTCGAATCTTTGCGAAACAAATGGTTTAGCTTCAAATACTTGTGATATACATGATTTAGCTTCAACTGCATGAAAACTAACGAGTTAGATTCAAATCCATGCGAAACAGATGATTTTGCTTCAAATCAATGCGAAGTAGAAGGATTATCTTCAAATCCATGCGAATCAAATGGTTTAGCTTCAAATAATTGTGATATACATGATTTAGCATCAAATACAGGCGAAGAAAACGAGTTAGCTTAAAATCCATGCGAAACACATGATTTCGCTTCAAATCAATGCGAAGTAGAAGGCTTATCTTCGAATCCATGCGAAACAAATGGTTTAGCTTCAATTATATGTGATATACATGATTTAGCTTCAAATGCATGCGAAACAAACGAGTTATCTTCAAATCCATGCGAACAGATGATTTAGTATCAAATCAATGCGAAGCAGAAGGCTTAGCGTCAAATCCATGAGAAACGAATGGATTAGCTTCAAATACTTGCGAATATAAGTGATATAGCTTCAAATGCAGGCGAAACAAACGAGTTAGCTTCAAATCCATGCGAAACACATGATTTAACTTCCAATCAATGTGAAGTATAAGGCTGATCTCCGAATCCACACGAAACAGATTGTTTAGATTCAAATATTTGTAATATACATGATTGAGGTTGAACAGCATGCGAAACAAGCGTGTTAGCTTCTAATCCATGTGAAACACATGATTTAGCTTCAATTCAATGCGAAGTAGAAGGCTTATCTCCGAATCCATGCGAAACAAATGGTTTAGCGTCAAATACTTGTGATATACATGATTTAGATTAAAATGCAGGCGAAACAAACGAGTTATCTTCAAATCGATGCGAAACACATGGTTTAGCTTAAAATCAATGCGAAGCCGAAGGCTGATCGTCGAATCCATCCGAAACAAATGGTTTAGCTTCAAATACTTGTGATATACATGATTTAGCTTCAACTGCATGCGAAACAAACGAGTTAGCTTCAAATACAAGCGAAACACATGATTCAGCTTCAATTCAAAGCGAAGTAGAAGGCTTAGTTTCAAATCCATGCGAAACAAATGGTTTAGCTTCAAATACTTAAGATATACATGACTTAGCTTCAAATGAAGGCGAAACAAACGAGTTAGCTTAAAATCGATGCGAATCAAACGGTTTATCTTCAAATACTTGTGATATACATTATTTAGCTTCAACTGCATGCGAAACAAACAAGTTAGCTTCAAATCCATGCGAAACACATGATTTAACTTCCAATCAATGTGAAGTATAAGGCTGATCTCCGAATCCACACGAAACAGATTGTTTAGATTCAAATATTTGTAATATACATGATTGAGGTTGAACAGCATGCGAAACAAGCGTGTTAGCTTCTAATCCATGTGAAACACATGATTTAGCTTCAATTCAATGCGAAGTAGAAGGCTTATCTCCGAATCCATGCGAAACAAATGGTTTAGCGTCAAATACTTGTGATATACATGATTTAGATTAAAATGCAGGCGAAACAAACGAGTTATCTTCAAATCGATGCGAAACACATGGTTTAGCTTAAAATCAATGCGAAGCCGAAGGCTGATCGTCGAATCCATCCGAAACAAATGGTTTAGCTTCAAATACTTGTGATATACATGATTTAGCTTCAACTGCATGCGAAACAAACGAGTTAGCTTCAAATACAAGCGAAACACATGATCCAGCTTCAATTCAAAGCGAAGTAGAAGGCTTAGTTTCAAATCCATGCGAAACAAATGGTTTAGCTTCAAATACTTAAGATATACATGACTTAGCTTCAAATGAAGGCGAAACAAACGAGTTAGCTTAAAATCGATGCGAATCAAACGGTTTATCTTCAAATACTTGTGATATACATTATTTAGCTTCAACTGCATGCGAAACAAACAAGTTAGCTTCAAATCCAAGCGAAACACATAATTTAGATTCAAATCAATGCGAAGTAGAAGGCTGATCTTCGCATCCATGCGAATCAAATGGTTTAGCTTCAAATACTTGTGATATGCGTGATTTTGCATTAACTGCATGCGAAACAAACGAGTTGGCTTCAAATCCAAGCGATACATATGATTTTGCTTCAAATCAATGCGTAGTAGAAGGCTGATCTCCGAATCCACACGAAACAGATTGTTTGGCTTCAAATACTTGTATTATACATGACTTAGCTTCAACAGCATGCGAAACAAACGTGTTAGCTTCAAATACATGCGAGATACATGATTTAGCTTCAATTCAATGCGAAGTAGAAGGCTTATCTTCGAATCCATGCGAAACAAATGGTTTAGTTCAAATATTTGTGATATACATGATTTAGCTTCAACTGCATGCGAAACCAAACAGTTAGCTGCAAATACAAGCGAAACACATGATTTCGCTTCAAATGAATGCGAAGCAGAAGGCTTAGCTTCAAATCCATGCGAAACGAATGGTTTAGCTTAAAATACTTGCGAATATAAGTGATATAGCTTCAAATGTAGGCGACACAAACGAGTTATCTTCAAATCCATGCGAAACACATGATTTATAATCAAATCAATGCGAAGCAGAAGGCTTAGCGTCACATCCATGCGAAACGAATGGTTTAGCTTCAAATACTTGCGATTATATGTGATCTAGCTTCAAATGCAGGTGACACAAACGAGTTAGCTTCAAATCCATGCGAAACACATAATTTAAGTTTCAATCAATGTGAAGTAGAAGGCTTAGCTTTAAATCTATGTGTAACGTATGGTTCAGCTTCAAATACTTGTGATATACATGATTTAGATTCTACTTCATGCAAAACCAACGAGTTAGCTTCAAATCCAAGCGAAACACATGATTTAGATTCAAATCAATGCGAAGTAGAAGGCTTAGCTTGAAATCCAGCGAAACGAATGATTTAGCTTCAAACACTTGCGGATATCACTGATATAGCTTCAAATCCATTCAAAACACATGATTTAGCTTCAAATCCATGCGAAACTCATGATTTAGCTTCAAATCAATGCGAAGTAGAAGGCTGATCTTCGAATCCATGCGAAACAAATGGTTTAGCTTCAATTATATGTGATATACATGATTTAGCTTCAAATGCATGCGAAACAAACGAGTTTGCTTGAAATCCATTCAAAACACATGATTTAGCTTCAAATTCATTCGAAAGACATGGTTTAACGTACTATTCATGGGAATCAAATTGTTCAGATTCAAATACTTCTGATATACATGATATAGCTTCAAATGCAGGCGAAACAAACGAGTCAGCTTCAAATCCATGCGAAACACATGATTTAGCTTCAAATGAATGCGAAGTAGAAGGCTTAGCTTCAAATCCAGCGAAACGAATCATTTAGCCTCAAATATTTGCGAATATCACTGATATAGCTTCAAATGCAGGCGAAACAAACGAGTCAGCTTTAAATCCATGCAAAAGACATGATTTACCTTCAAATCAATGCGAAGTAGAAGGCTTAGTTTGAAATCCATGCGAATCAAGTTCTTTAGCTTCAAATACTTATGATATACATGATTTAGCTTCAACTGCTTGGGAAGCAAACGAGTTAACTTCAAATCCATTCAAAACACATGATTTAGCTTCAAATCCAAGCGAAACACATGATTTAGATTCAAATCAATGCGAAGTAGAAGGCTGATCTTCGCATCCATGCGAATCAAATGGTTTAGCTTCAAATACTTGTGATATGCGTGATTTTGCATTAACTGCATGCGAAACAAACGAGTTGGCTTCAAATCCAAGCGATACATATGATTTTGCTTCAAATCAATGCGTAGTAGAAGGCTGATCTCCGAATCCACACGAAACAGATTGTTTGGCTTCAAATACTTGTGTTATACATGACTTAGCTTCAACAGAATGCGAAACAAACGTGTTAGCTTCAAATACATGCGAGATACATGATTTAGCTTCAATTCAATGCGAAGTAGAAGGCTTATCTTTGAATCCATGCGAAACAAATGGTTTAGTTCAAATATTTGTGATATACATGATTTAGATTCAACTGCATGCGAAACCAAACAGTTAGCTGCAAATACAAGCGAAACACATGATTTCGCTTCAAATGAATGCGAAGCAGAAGGCTTAGCTTCAAATCCATGCGAAACGAATGGTTTAGCTTCAAATACTTGCGAATATAAGTGATATAGCTTCAAATGCAGGCGACACAAACGAGTTAGCTTCAAATCCATGCGAAACACATGATTTAACTTTCAATCAATGTGAAGTAGAAGGCTTAGCTTTAAATCTATGTGAAACAAATGGTTCAGCTTCAAATACTTAAGATATACATGACTTAGCTTCAAATGAAGGCGAAACAAACGAGTTAGCTTAAAATCGATGCGAATCAAACGGTTTATCTTCAAATACTTGTGATATACATTATTTAGCTTCAACTGCATGCGAAACAAACAAGTTAGCTTCAAATCCAAGCGAAACACATAATTTAGATTCAAATCAATGCGAAGTAGAAGGCTGATCTTCGCATCCATGCGAATCAAATGGTTTAGCTTCAAATACTTGTGACATGCGTGATTTTGCATTAACTGCATGCGAAACAAACGAGTTGGCTTCAAATCCAAGCGATACATATGATTTTGCTTCAAATCAATGCGTAGTAGAAGGCTGATCTCCGAATCCACACGAAACAGATTGTTTGGCTTCAAATACTTGTGTTATACATGACTTAGCTTCAACAGCATGCGAAACAAACGTGTTAGCTTCAAATACATGCGAGATACATGATTTAGCTTCAAGTCAATGCGAAGAAGAAGGCTTATCTTCAAATCCAGCGAGACGAATGAGTTAGCTTCAAATACTTGCGAATATCACCGATATAGCTTCAAATGCAGGTGAAACAAACGAGTTAGCTTCAAATCCTAGCGATAGACATGACTTAGCTTCAAATCAATGAGAAGTAGAAGGCTTATCTTCGAATCCATGCGAAACAAATGGTTTAGCTTCAATTATATGTGATATATATGATTTAGCTTCAAATGCATGCGAAACAAACGAGTTTGCTTCAAATCCATTCAAAACACATGATTTAGCTTCAAATTCATTCGAAAGACATGGTTTAGCGTACTATTCATGGGAATCAAATGGTTCAGATTCAAATACTTCTGATATACATGATATAGCTTCAAATGCAGGCGAAACAAACGAGTCAGCTTCAAATCCATACGAAACACATGATTTAGCTTCAAATGAATGCGAAGGATAAGGCTGATCTTCGAATCCATGCGAAACGAATGGTTTAGCTTCAAATACTTGCGAATATAAGTGATATAGCTTCAAATGCAGGCGAAACAAACTAGTTAGCTTTAAATCCATGCAAAAGACATGATTTACCTTCAAATCAATGCGAAGTAGAAGGCTTAGTTTGAAATCCATGCGAATAAAGTTCTTTAGCTTCAAATACTTATGATATACATGATTTAGCTTCAACTGCATGCGAAACAAACGAGTTAACTTCAAATCCATTCAAAACACATGATTTAGCTTCAAATCTATGCGAAACTCATGATTTAGCTTCAAATCAATGCGAAATAGAAGGCTGATCTTCGAATCCATGCGAATCAAGTGGTTTAGCTTCAAATACTTGTGATATGCGTGATTTTGCTTCAACTGTATGCAAAACGAACGAGTTAGCTTCAAATCCAAGCGAAACACATGATTTAGATTGAAATCAATGCGAAGTAGAAGGCTTAGCTTCAAATCCAGCGAAACGAATGATTTAGCTTCAAACACTTGTGATATACATGATTTACATTCAACAGCAAGAGAAGCAATCAAGTTAGCTTCAAATCCAGCGAAACGAATGATTTAGCTTCAAATACTTGCGAATATCACTGATATAGCTTCAAATCCAGGCGAAACAAACGAGTTAGCTTTAAATCCATGCAAAAGACATGATTTACCTTCAAATCAATGCGAAGAAGAAGGCTTGGTTTGAAATCCATGCGAATAAAGTTCTTTAGCTTCAAATACTTATGATATACATGATTTAGCTTCAACTGCATGCGAAACAAACGAGTTAACTTCAAATCCATTCAAAACACATGATTTAGCTTCAAATCTATGCGAAACTCATGATTTAGCTTCAAGTCAATGCGAAGTAGAAGGCTGATCTTCGAATCCATGCGAATCAAGTGGTTTAGCTTCAAATACTTGCGATATGCGTGATTTTGCTTCAACTGTATGCAAAACGAACGAGTTAGCTTCAAATCCAAGCGAAACACATGATTTAGATTCAAATCAATGCGAAGTAGAAGGCTTAGCTTCAAATCCAGCGAAACGAATGATTTAGCTTCAAACACTTGTGATATACATGATTTACATTCAACAGCAAGAGAAACAATCAAGTTAGCTTCAAATCCAAGCGAAACACATGATTTAGATTCAAATGAATGCGAAGAAGAAGGCTTATCTTCGAATCCATGCGAAACAAATGGTTTAGCTTCAATTATATGTGATATACATGATTTAGCTTCAAATGCATGCGAAACAAACGAGTTAGCTTCAAATCCATTCAAAATACATGATTTAGCTTCAAATTCATTCGAAAGACATGGTTCAGCGTACTATTCACGGGAATCAAATGGTTCAGATTCAAATACTTCTGATATACATGATATAGCTTCAAATCCATGCGAAACACATGATTTAGCTGCAAATCAATGCGAAGTAGAAGGCTTAGCTTCAAGTTAATGAGAAACAAATCAATAATGTTCAGATAATTGCGATAAAAGTGGTATAGATTCAAATGCAGGCGAAGCAAATGAGTTTGCTTCCAATCCATGCGAAACACATGATTTAGCTTCAACAGCATGCGAAACAGATGGTTCAGCTTCAAATACTTGTGATGAACATGATTTAGCTTCAACTGCATGCGAAACAAACGATTTAGCTTCAAATACAAGCGAAGTAGAAGACTTAGTTTCAAATCCATGCGAAACGAATAGTTTAGCTACAAATACTTGTGATATACATGATTTAGCTTCAAATGCAGGCGAATCAAACGAGTTAGCTTTAAATCCATGCGAAACACATGATTTAGCATCAAATCAATTCGAAGTAGAAGGCTTACCTTCGAATCCACACGAAACAGATGGTTTCGCTTCAAATACTTGTGATATACATGATTTATATTCAACTGCATGCGACACAAACGAGTTAGTTTCAAATACAAGCGAAACACATGATTCAGCTTCAAATCAATACGAAGTAGAAGGCTTAGCTTCAAATCCATGCGAAAGAAATGGTTTAGCTTCGAATACTTATGATATACATGATATAGATTCAACCGCATGCGAAACAAACGATTTAGGTTCTAATCCATGCGAAACAAATCATTTAGCTTCAAATCAATGCGACGTAGAAGGCTTAGATTCAAATCCATGCGGATCAAATGGTTTAGCTTCAAATCCATGCGAAACACATGACTTACCCTCAAATCAATGGGAAGTAGAATGCTTAGCTTCAAATCCATGCGGATCAAATGGTTTAGCTTCAAATACTTGTGATATACATGATTTATCTTCAACTGCGTGCGAAACAAACGAGTTAACTTCAATTACAAGCGAAACACATTATTCAGCTTCAAATCAATTCGAAGTAGAAGGCTTATCTTCAAATCCATGCGAAACAAATGGTTTAGCTTCGAATACTTGTGATAAACATGATATAGCTTCAACAGCATGCGAAACAAACGAGTTAGCTTCTAATCCATGCGAAACACATGATTTAGTTTCAGATCAATGCGAAGCAGAATGCTTAGTTTCAAATCCAAGCGAAACGAATGATTGAGCTTCAAATACTTGTCAATATATGTGATATAGCTCCGACGGCAGGCGAAACAATCGAGTTAGATTGACATCCATGCGAAAGACATGATTTAGCTTCAAATAAATGCGAAGTAGAAGACATAGCTTCAAATCAAAGCGAAATAAATGGTTTAGCATCAAATACTTGTGATATACATGATTAAGCTTCAACTGCATGTGAAACAAACGAGTTAGCTTCAAATCCATGCGGAACACATGATTTAGCTTCTAATCAATGCGAAGAAGAAGGCTTAGCTTCAAATCCATGCGAAACAAATCATTTAGCTTCAAATACTTGTGATATACACGATTTAGCTTCAAATGCAGGCAAAACAAACGAGTTAGCTTCCAATCCATGCGAAACACATGATTTAGCTTCAAATCAATGCGAAGTAGGAGGCTTATCTTCGAATCCATGCGAATCAAATCATTTAGCTTCAAATACTTGTGATATACACGATTTAGCTTCAAGTGCAGGCGAAACAAACGTGTTAGCTTCAAATCCTTGCGAAACACATGATTTAGCTTCAAATTCACTCGAAACTCATGGTTTAGCTTAATATTCATGTGAAACAAATGTTACAGCTTGAAATACTTGTGATATACATGATTTAGCTTGAACATCATGTGAAACAAATATGTTAGCTTCAAATTCAAGCGAAACACATAATTCAGCATCAAATCAATGCGAAGTAGAAGCCTTAGTATCAAATCCATGCGAAACGTATAATTTAGCTTCAAATACTTGTTTTAAAAATTACTTAGCTTTAACTGCATGCGAAACAAACGAGTTAGCTTCAAATCCAAACGAAACACATGATTTAGCTTCAAATATATGTGAAGTAGAAGCCTTAGCTTCAAATCCTCGTGAAACGAAAGATTTAAATTCACATACTTGTCAATATAAATGATACAGCTTCAAATGCAGGCGAAACAAAGGAGTCACCTTCAGATCCATGTGAAACACACGATTTAGCTTCAAATCAATGCGAAGTAGAAGGCTTAGTTTCAAATCCAAGCGAAACACATTATTCAGCTTCAAATCAATTCCAAGTAGAAGGCTTATCTTCAAATCCATGCGGATCAAATGGTTTAGCTTCGAATACTTGTGATATACATGATTTAGCTTCAACTGCATGCGAAAGAATCGAGTTAGCTTCAAATCCAAGCGAAACACATGATTTAGCCTCAAATCAATGTGACGTAAAAGGCATAGCTTCAAATCCGTGCGAATCAAAAGTTTTAGCTTCAAATACTTGTGATATACATGATTTAGCTTCAACTGCATGCGAATTAAACGAGTTAGCTTCAAATCCATGCGAAATACATGATTCAGCCTCAAATCAATGCGAAGTAGAATGCTTAGTTTCAAATCCACGCGAAACAAATGGTTTAGCTTCAAATACTTGTGATGTACATGATTTAGCTGCAACTGCATGCGAATCAAACGAGTTAGCTTCAAATACAAGCGAAACACATGATTCAGCTTCAAATCAATACGAAGTAGAAGGCTTAGCTTCAAATCCATGCGAAACAAAAGGTTCAGCTTCAAATACTTGTTATATACATGATTTAGCTTCAATTGCATGCGAAACAAATGAGTTAGCTTCAAATCCATACGGAACACATGATTTAGCTGCAAATCTATGCGAAGCAGAAGGCTGATCTTCGGATCCATGCGAAACAAATGGTTTAGCTTCAAAAACTTGTGATATACATGATTTAACTTCAACTACATGTGATACAAACGAGTTAGCTTAAAATCCAAGCGGAACACATGATTTAGCTTCAATTCAATGCGACGTAGAAGGCTTAGATTCAAATCCTTGCGGATTAAATGGTTTAGCTTCAAATCCATGCGAAACACATGACTTACCCTCAAATCAATGCGAAGTAGAATGCTTAGCTTCAAATCCATGCGAAACAAATGGTTTAGCTTCAAATACTTGTGATATGCGTGATTTTGCTTCAACAGCATGCGAAACAAACGAGTTAGCTTCAAATACATGCTAATCAAATGGTTTAGCTTCAAATACTTGTGATATATATGATTTATCTTCAACTGCATGCTAAACAAACGAGTTAGCTTCACACCCAATTGAAACACATGATTTAACTTCAAATGAATGCGAAGAAGAAGGTTCAGCTTCAAATCAATGCGAATCAAATGGTTTAGGTTCAAATACTTGTGACATACATGATTTGGATTCTACAGCATGCGAAACAATCGAGATAGCTTCAAATCCAAGCGAAACTCATGATTTAGCTTCAATTCAATGCGAACTAGAGTGCTTACCTTCAAATCCATGCGAAACAAATGGTTCAGCTTTAAATACTCGTGATATACATGAGCTAGATTCAACTGCATGCGAAACAAACGAGTTAGCATCAAATCCATGCGAAACACACGATTTAGCTTCAAATCAATGCGAAGAAGAAGGCTTTGCTTTAAATCCACGCTAACCAATTGGGTTAGCATCAAATACTTCTGATACATATGATTTAGTTTCAACTGCATGCAAAACAAACGAGTTGACTTCAAATCCATGCGAACCACATAATTTAGCTTCAAATCAATGCGAAGTAGAAGGCTTAGCTTTAAATCCATGCGACACAAATAATCTAGTTTCAAATACTTGTGAAATACATGATTTAGCTTCAACTGCATGCGAAACAATCGAGTTAGATTCAAATTCATACGAAACACACGATTTAGTTTCAAATCAATGCGAAGTAGAAGACTGATCTTTGAATCCATGCGAAACAAATTGTTTAGCTTCAAATACTTGTGATATACATGATTTAGCTTCAACAGCATGCGAAACAAACGAGTTAGCTTCAAATACAAGCGAAACACATGATTCAGCTTCAAATCAATACGAAGTAGAAGGCTTAGCTTCAAATCCATGCGAAACAACAGGTTCAGCTTCAAATACTTGTGATATACATGATTTAGCTTCAATTGCATGCGAAACAAACGAGTTAGCTTCAAATACAGCGAAACACACGATGCCGCTTCAAATCAGTGCGAAGCAGAAGTCTGATCTTCGAATCCATGCGAAACAAATGGTTTAGCTTCAAATACCTGTGATATACAAGATTTGGCTTCAACTGCGTGCTAAACACGCGAGTTAGCTTCACACCTAAGGGAAACACATGATTTAACTTCAAATGAATGCGAAGTAGAAGCCTTAGCTTCAAATCAATGCGAAACAAATCATTTAGCTTCAAATACTTGTGATATACACGATTTAGCTTCAAATGCAGGCAAAACAAACGCGTTAGCTTCGAATCCATGCGAAATACATGATTTACCTTCAAATCAATGCGAAGTAGAAGGCTTATCTTCAAATCCATTCGAATCAAATGGTTTAGCTTCAAATACTTGTTATATACATGATTTATCTTCAACTGCGTGCGAATCAAACCAGTTAGCTTCAAATACAAGCGAAACACATGATTCTGCTTCAAATCAATGCGACGTAGAAGGCTTAGCTTCAAATCCATGCGAATCAAATGGTTTAGCTTCAAATCCATGCGAAACACATGACTTACCCTCAAATCAATGCGAAGTAGAATGCTTGGCTTCAAATCCATGCGGATCAAATTGTTTAGCTTCAAATACTTGTGATATACATGATTTATCTTCAACTGCGTGCGAAACAAACGAGTTAACTTCAATTACAAGCGAAACACATTATTCAGCTTCAAATCAATTCGAAGTAGAAGGCTTATCTTCAAATCCATGCGAAACAAATGGTTTAGCTTCGAATACTTGCGATATACATGATATAGCTTCAACAGCATGCGAAACAAACGAGTTAGCTTGACATCCATGCGAAACACATGATATAGCTTCAAATCAATGCGAAGTAGAAGGCTTAGTTTCAAATCCAAACGAAACACATGATTTAGCTTCAAATACCTGTGATATACATGATTTAGCTTCAACTGCATGCGAAAAAATCGAGTTAGCTTCAAATCCAAGCGAAACACATGATTTAGCCTCAAATCAATGTGACGTAAAAGGCATAGCTTCAAATCCGTGCGAATCAAAAGTTTTAGCTTCAAATACTTGTGAAATACATGATTTAGCTTCAACTGCATGCGAATTAAACGAGTTAGCTTCAAATCCATGCGAAATACATGATTCAGATTCAAATCAATGCGAAGTAGAAGGCTTAGTTTCAAATCCACGCGAAACAAATGGTTTAGCTTCAAATACTTGTGATGTACATGATTTAGCTGCAACTGCATGCGAATCAAACGAGTTAGCTTCAAATACAAGCGAAACACATGATTCAGCTTCAAATCAATACGAAGTAGAAGGCTTAGCTTCAAATCCATGCGAAACAAAAGGTTCAGCTTCAAATACTTGTTATATACATGATTTAGCTTCAATTGCATGCGAAACAAATGAGTTAGCTTCAAATCCATACGGAATACATGATTTAGCTGCAAATCTATGCGAAGCAGAAGGCTGATCTTCGGATCCATGCGAAACAAATGGTTTAGCTTCAAAAACTTGTGATATACATGATTTAACTTCAACTACATGTGATACAAACGAGTTAGCTTAAAATCCAAGCGGAACACATGATTTAGCTTCAATTCAATGCGACGTAGAAGGCTTAGATTCAAATCCTTGCGGATTAAATGGTTTAGCTTCAAATCCATGCGAAACACATGACTTACCCTCAAATCAATGCGAAGTAGAATGCTTAGCTTCAAATCCATGCGAAACAAATGGTTTAGCTTCAAATACTTGTGATATGCGTGATTTTGCTTCAACAGCATGCGAAACAAACGAGTTAGCTTCAAATACATGCTAATCAAATGGTTTAGCTTCAAATACTTGTGATATATATGATTTATCTTCAACTGCATGCTAAACAAACGAGTTAGCTTCACACCCAATTGAAACACATGATTTAACTTCAAATGAATGCGAAGAAGAAGGTTCAGCTTCAAATCAATGCGAATCAAATGGTTTAGGTTCAAATACTTGTGACATACATGATTTGGATTCTACAGCATGCGAAACAATCGAGATAGCTTCAAATCCAAGCGAAACTCATGATTTAGCTTCAATTCAATGCGAACTAGAGTGCTTACCTTCAAATCCATGCGAAACAAATGGTTCAGCTTTAAATACTCGTGATATACATGAGCTAGATTCAACTGCATGCGAAACAAACGAGTTAGCATCAAATCCATGCGAAACACACGATTTAGCTTCAAATCAATGCGAAGAAGAAGGCTTTGCTTTAAATCCACGCTAACCAATTGGGTTAGCATCAAATACTTCTGATACATATGATTTAGTTTCAACTGCATGCAAAACAAACGAGTTGACTTCAAATCCATGCGAACCACATAATTTAGCTTCAAATCAATGCGAAGTAGAAGGCTTAGCTTTAAATCCATGCGACACAAATAATCTAGTTTCAAATACTTGTGAAATACATGATTTAGCTTCAACTGCATGCGAAACAATCGAGTTAGCTTCAAATTCATACGAAACACACGATTTAGTTTCAAATCAATGCGAAGTAGAAGACTGATCTTTGAATCCATGCGAAACAAATTGTTTAGCTTCAAATACTTGTGATATACATGATTTAGCTTCAACAGCATGCGAAACAAACGAGTTAGCTTCAAATACAAGCGAAACACATGATTCAACTTCAAATCAATACGAAGTAGAAGGCTTAGCTTCAAATCCATGCGAAACAACAGGTTCAGCTTCAAATACTTGTGATATACATGATTTAGCTTCAATTGCATGCGAAACAAACGAGTTAGCTTCAAATACAGCGAAACACACGATGCCGCTTCAAATCAGTGCGAAGCAGAAGTCTGATCTTCGAATCCATGCGAAACAAATGGTTTAGCTTCAAATACCTGTGATATACAAGATTTGGCTTCAACTGCGTGCTAAACACGCGAGTTAGCTTCACACCTAAGGGAAACACATGATTTAACTTCAAATGAATGCGAAGTAGAAGCCTTAGCTTCAAATCAATGCGAAACAAATCATTTAGCTTCAAATACTTGTGATATACACGATTTAGCTTCAAATGCAGGCAAAACAAACGCGTTAGCTTCGAATCCATGCGAAATACATGATTTACCTTCAAATCAATGCGAAGTAGAAGGCTTATCTTCAAATCCATTCGAATCAAATGGTTTAGCTTCAAATACTTGTTATATACATGATTTATCTTCAACTGCGTGCGAATCAAACCAGTTAGCTTCAAATACAAGCGAAACACATGATTCTGCTTCAAATCAATGCGACGTAGAAGGCTTAGCTTCAAATCCATGCGAATCAAATGGTTTAGCTTCAAATCCATGCGAAACACATGACTTACCCTCAAATCAATGCGAAGTAGAATGCTTGGCTTCAAATCCATGCGGATCAAATTGTTTAGCTTCAAATACTTGTGATATACATGATTTATCTTCAACTGCGTGCGAAACAAACGAGTTAACTTCAATTACAAGCGAAACACATTATTCAGCTTCAAATCAATTCGAAGTAGAAGGCTTATCTTCAAATCCATGCGAAACAAATGGTTTAGCTTCGAATACTTGCGATATACATGATATAGCTTCAACAGCATGCGAAACAAACGAGTTAGCTTGACATCCATGCGAAACACATGATATAGCTTCAAATCAATGCGAAGTAGAAGGCTTAGTTTCAAATCCAAACGAAACACATGATTTAGCTTCAAATACCTGTGATATACATGATTTAGCTTCAACTGCATGCGAAAAAATCGAGTTAGCTTCAAATCCAAGCGAAACACATGATTTAGCCTCAAATCAATGTGACGTAAAAGGCATAGCTTCAAATCCGTGCGAATCAAAAGTTTTAGCTTCAAATACTTGTGAAATACATGATTTAGCTTCAACTGCATGCGAATTAAACGAGTTAGCTTCAAATCCATGCGAAATACATGATTCAGATTCAAATCAATGCGAAGTAGAAGGCTTAGTTTCAAATCCACGCGAAACAAATGGTTTAGCTTCAAATACTTGTGATGTACATGATTTAGCTGCAACTGCATGCGAATCAAACGAGTTAGCTTCAAATACAAGCGAAACACATGATTCAGCTTCAAATCAATACGAAGTAGAAGGCTTAGCTTCAAATCCATGCGAAACAAAAGGTTCAGCTTCAAATACTTGTTATATACATGATTTAGCTTCAATTGCATGCGAAACAAACGAGTTAGCTTCAAATCCATACGGAACACATGATTTAGCTGCAAATCTATGCGAAGCAGAAGGCTGATCTACGAATCCATGCGAAACAAATGGTTTAGCTTCAAATACTTGTGATATACATGATTTAACTTCAACTGCATGTGATACAAACGAGTTAGCTTAAAATCCAAGCGGAACACATGATTTAGCTTCAAATCAATGCGACGTAGAAGGCTTAGATTCAAATCCATGCGGATTAAATGGTTTAGCTTCAAATCCATGCGAAACACACGATTTAGCTTCAAATCAATGCGAAGAAGAAGGCTTTGCTTTAAATCCACGCGAACCAATTGGGTTAGCATCAAATACTTCTGATACATATGATTCAGTTTCAACTGCATGCAAAACAAGCGAGTTGGCTTCAAATCCATGCGAACCACATAATTTAGCTTCAAATCAATGCGAAGTAGAAGGCTTAGCTTTAAATCCATGCGACACAAATAATCTAGTTTCAAATACTTGTGATATACATGATTTACCTTCAACTGCATGCGAAACAATCGAGTTAGCTTCAAATCCATACGAAACACATGATTTAGTTTCAAATCAATGCGAAGTAGAAGACTCATCTTTGAATCCATGCGAAACAATTGGTTTAGCTTCAAATACTTGTGATATACATGATTTAGCTTCAACAGCATGCGAAGCAAACGAGTTAGCTTCAAATACAAGCGAAACACATGATTCAGCTTCAAATCAATACGAAGTAGAAGGCTTTGCTTCAAATCCATGCGAAACAAAAGGTTCAGCTTCAAATACTTGTGATTTACATGATTTAGCTTCAATTGCATGCGAAACAAACGAGTTAGCTTCAAATACAGCGGAACACACGATGCCGCTTCAAATCAGTGCGAAGCAGAAGTCTGATCTTCGAATCCATGCGAAACAATTGGTTTAGCTTCAAATACTTGTGATATACATGATTTAGCTTCAACAGCATGCGAAGCAAACGAGTTAGCTTCAAATACAAGCGAAACACATGATTTAGCTTCAAATCAATGCGAAGTAGAAGGCTTAGCTTCAAATCCGTGCGAAACAAATGGTTCAGCTTCAAATACTTGTGATATACGTGATTTAGCTTCAACTCCATGCTAAACAAACGAGTTAGCTTCAAATCCATGCGGAACACGTGATTTAGCTTCAAATCAATGCGAAGGCGAAGGCTTAGCGTCGAATCCATGCGAAACAAATGGTTTAGCTTCAAATACCTGTGATATACAAGATTTGGCTTCAACTGCGTGCTAAACACTCGAGTTAGCTTCACACCCAAGGGAAACACATGATTTAACTTCAAATGAATGCGAAGTAGAAGCCTTAGCTTCAAATCAATGCGAAACAAATCATTTAGCTTCAAATACTTGTGATATACACGATTTAGCTTCAAATGCAGGCAAAACAAACGCGTTAGCTTCGAATCCATGCGAAATACATGATTTACCTTCAAATGAATGCGAAGTAGAAGGCTTATCTTCAAATCCATTCGAATCAAATGGTTTAGCTTCAAATACTTGTGATATACATGATTTCTCTTCAACTGCGTGCGAATCAAACCAGTTAGCTTCAAATACAAGCGAAACACATGATTCTGCTTCAAATCAATGCGACGTAGAAGGCTTAGCTTCAAATCCATGCGAATCAAATGGTTTAGCTTCAAATCCATGCGAAACACATGACTTACCCTCAAATCAATGCGAAGTAGAATGCTTAGCTTCAAATCCATGCGGATCAAATTGTTTAGCTTCAAATACTTGTGATATACATGATTTATCTTCAACTGCGTGCGAAACAAACGAGTTAACTTCAATTACAAGCGAAACACATTATTCAGCTTCAAATCAATTCGAAGTAGAAGGCTTATCTTCAAATCCATGCGAAACAAATGGTTTAGCTTCGAATACTTGTGATATACATGATATAGCTTCAACAGCATGCGAAACAAACGAGTTAGCTTGACATCCATGCGAAACACATGATATAGCTTCAAATCAATGCGAAGTAGAAGGCTTAGTATCAAATCCAAGCGAAACACATGATTTAGCTTCAAATACCTGTGATATACATGATTTAGCTTCAACTGCATGCGAAAAAATCGAGTTAGCTTCAAATCCAAGCGAAACACATGATTTAGCCTCAAATCAATGCGGCGTAAAAGGCATAGCTTCAAATCCGCGCGAATCAAAAGTTTTAGCTTCAAATACTTGTGATATACATGATTTAGCTTCAACTGCATGCGAATTAAACGAGTTAGCTTCAAATCCATGCGAAATACATGATTCAGCTTCAAATCAATGCGAAGTAGAAGGCTTAGTTTCAAATCCACGCGAAACAAATGGTTTAGCTTCAAATTCATTCGAAACAATGGTTTAGCTTAATATTCATGTGAAACAAATGTTACAGCTTGAAAAACTTGTGATATACATGATTGAGCTTTAACTGCATGTGAAACAAATATGTTAGCTTCAAATTCAAGCGAAACACATAATTCAGCATCAAATCAATGCGAAGTAGAAGCCTTAGTATCAAATCCATGCGAAACGTATATTTTAGCTTCAAATACTTGTTTTATACATTACTTAGCTTTAACAGCATGCGAAACAAACGAGTTAGCTTCAAATCCATGCGAAACACATGATTTAGCTTCAAATAAATGCGAAGTAGAAGCCATAGCTTCAAATCAAAGCGAAACAAATGGTTTAGCATCAAATACTTGTGATATACATGTTAAGCTTCAACTGCATGTGGAACAAACGAGTTAGCTTCAAATCCAGGCGGATCACATGATTTAGCTTCTAATCAATGCGAAGAAGAAGGCTTAGCTTCAAATCCATGCGAATCAAATGGTTTAGGTTCAAATACTTGTGATACAAATGATTTATATTCAACTACGTGCTAAACACGCGAGTTAGCTTCACACCCAAGTGAAACACATGATTTAACTTCAAATGAATGCGAAGTAGAAGCCTTAGCTTCGAATCCATGCGAAACAAATCATTTAGCTTCAAATACTTGTGATATACATGATTTAGCTTGAACATCATGTGAAACAAATATGTTAGCTTCAAATTCAAGCGAAACACATAATTCAGCATCAAATCAATGCGAAGTAGAAGCCTTAGTATCAAATCCATGCGAAACGTATAATTTAGCTCCAAATACTTGTTTTAAAAATTACTTAGCTTTAACTGCATGCGAAACAAACGAGTTAGCTTCAAATCCAAACGAAACACATGATTTAGCTTCAAATATATATGAAGTAGAAGCCTTAGCTTCAAATCCTCGTGAAACGAAAGATTTAAATTCACATACTTGTCAATATAAGTGATACAGCTTCAAATGCAGGCGAAACAAACGAGACTCCTTCAGATCCATGTGAAACACACGATTTAGCTTCAAATCAATGCGAAGTAGAAGGCTTAGTTTCAAATCCATGCGAAATACATGATTCAGCCTCAAATCAATGCGAAGTAGAATGCTTAGTTTCAAATCCACGCGAAACAAATGGTTTAGCTTCAAATACTTGTGATGTACATGATTTAGCTGCAACTGCATGCGAATCAAACGAGTTAGCTTCAAATACAAGCGAAACACATGATTCAGCTTCAAATCAATGCGAAGTAGAAGGCTTAGCTTTAAATCCATGCGACACAAATAATCTAGTTTCAAATACTTGTGAAATACATGATTTAGCTTCAACTGCATGCGAAACAATCGAGTTAGCTTCAAATTCATACGAAACACATGATTTAGTTTCAAATCAATGCGAAGTAGAAGACTGATCTTTGAATCCATGCGAAACAAATTGTTTAGCTTCAAATACTTGTGATATACATGATTTAGCTTCAACAGCATGCGAAACAAACGAGTTAGCTTCAAATACAAGCGAAACACATGATTCAGCTTCAAATCAATACGAAGTAGAAGGCTTAGCTTCAAATCCATGCGAAACAAAAGGTTCAGCTTCAAATACTTGTGATATACATGATTTAGCTTCAATTGCATGCGAAACAAACGAGTTAGCTTCAAATACAGCGAAACACACGATGCCGCTTCAAATCAGTGCGAAGCAGAAGTCTGATCTTCGAATCCATGCGAAACAAATGGTTTAGCTTCAAATACCTGTGATATACAAGATTTGGCTTCAACTGCGTGCTAAACACGCGAGTTAGCTTCACACCCAAGGGAAACACATGATTTAACTTCAAATGAATGCGAAGTAGAAGCCTTAGCTTCAAATCAGTGCGAAACAAATCATTTAGCTTCAAATACTTGTGATATACACGATTTAGCTTCAAATGCAGGCAAAACAAACGCGTTAGCTTCGAATCCATGCGAAATACATGATTTACCTTCAAATCAATTCGAAGTAGAAGGCTTATCTTCAAATCCATGCGAAACAAATGGTTTAGCTTCGAATACTTGCGATATACATGATATAGCTTCAACAGCATGCGAAACAAACGAGTTAGCTTGACATCCATGCGAAACACATGATATAGCTTCAAATCAATGCGAAGTAGAAGGCTTAGTTTCAAATCCAAACGAAACACATGATTTAGCTTCAAATACCTGTGATATACATGATTTAGCTTCAACTGCATGCGAAAAAATCGAGTTAGCTTCAAATCCAAGCGAAACACATGATTTAGCCTCAAATCAATGTGACGTAAAAGGCATAGCTTCAAATCCGTGCGAATCAAAAGTTTTAGCTTCAAATACTTGTGAAATACATGATTTAGCTTCAACTGCATGCGAATTAAACGAGTTAGCTTCAAATCCATGCGAAATACATGATTCAGATTCAAATCAATGCGAAGTAGAAGGCTTAGTTTCAAATCCACGCGAAACAAATGGTTTAGCTTCAAATACTTGTGATGTACATGATTTAGCTGCAACTGCATGCGAATCAAACGAGTTAGCTTCAAATACAAGCGAAACACATGATTCAGCTTCAAATCAATACGAAGTAGAAGGCTTAGCTTCAAATCCATGCGAAACAAAAGGTTCAGCTTCAAATACTTGTTATATACATGATTTAGCTTCAATTGCATGCGAAACAAACGAGTTAGCTTCAAATCCATACGGAACACATGATTTAGCTGCAAATCTATGCGAAGCAGAAGGCTGATCTTCGAATCCATGCGAAACAAATGGTTTAGCTTCAAATACTTGTGATATACATGATTTAACTTCAACTGCATGTGATACAAACGAGTTAGCTTAAAATCCAAGCGGAACACATGATTTAGCTTCAAATCAATGCGACGTAGAAGGCTTAGATTCAAATCCATGCCGATTAAATGGTTTAGCTTCAAATCCATGCGAAACACACGATTTAGCTTCAAATCAATGCGAAGAAGAAGGCTTTGCTTTAAATCCACGCGGACCAATTGGGTTAGCATCAAATACTTCTGATACATATGATTCAGTTTCAACTGCATGCAAAACAAGCGAGTTGGCTTCAAATCCATGCGAACCACATAATTTAGCTTCAAATCAATGCGAAGTAGAAGGCTTAGCTTTAAATCCATGCGACACAAATAATCTAGTTTCAAATACTTGTGATATACATGATTTACCTTCAACTGCATGCGAAACAATCGAGTTAGCTTCAAATCCATACGAAACACATGATTTAGTTTCAAATCAATGCGAAGTAGAAGACTGATCTTTGAATCCATGCGAAACAATTGGTTTAGCTTCAAATACTTGTGATATACATGATTTAGCTTCAACAGCATGCGAAACAAACGAGTTAGCTTCAAATACAAGCGAAACACATGATTCAGCTTCAAATCAATACGAAGTAGAAGGCTTTGCTTCAAATCCATGCGAAACAAAAGGTTCAGCTTCAAATACTTGTGATTTACATGATTTAGCTTCAATTGCATGCGAAACAAACGAGTTAGCTTCAAATACAGCGAAACACACGATGCCGCTTCAAATCAGTGCGAAGCAGAAGTCTGATCTTCGAATCCATGCGAAACAATTGGTTTAGCTTCAAATACTTGTGATATACATGATTTAGCTTCAACTGCAGGCGAAACAAACGAGTTAGCTTGAAACCCAAGCCAAACACATGATTTAGCTTCAAATCAATGCGAAGTAGAAGGCTTAGCTTCAAATCCGTGCGAAAGAAATGGTTCAGCTTCAAATACTTGTGATATACGTGATTTAGCTTCAACTGCATGCTAAACAAACGAGTTAGCTTCAAATCCATACGGAACACATGATTTAGCTGCAAATCTATGCGAAGCAGAAGGCTGATCTTCGAATCCATGCGAAACAAATGGTTTAGCTTCAAATACTTGTGATATACATGATTTAACTTCAACTGCATGTGATACAAACGAGTTAGCTTAAAATCCAAGCGGAACACATGATTTAGCTTCAAATCAATGCGACGTAGAAGGCTTAGATTCAAATCCATGCCGATTAAATGGTTTAGCTTCAAATCCATGCGAAACACACGATTTAGCTTCAAATCAATGCGAAGAAGAAGGCTTTGCTTTAAATCCACGCGAACCAATTGGGTTAGCATCAAATACTTCTGATACATATGATTCAGTTTCAACTGCATGCAAAACAAGCGAGTTGGCTTCAAATCCATGCGAACCACATAATTTAGCTTCAAATCAATGCGAAGTAGAAGGCTTAGCTTTAAATCCATGCGACACAAATAATCTAGTTTCAAATACTTGTGATATACATGATTTACCTTCAACTGCATGCGAAACAATCGAGTTAGCTTCAAATCCATACGAAACACATGATTTAGTTTCAAATCAATGCGAAGTAGAAGACTGATCTTTGAATCCATGCGAAACAATTGGTTTAGCTTCAAATACTTGTGATATACATGATTTAGCTTCAACAGCATGCGAAACAAACGAGTTAGCTTCAAATACAAGCGAAACACATGATTCAGCTTCAAATCAATACGAAGTAGAAGGCTTTGCTTCAAATCCATGCGAAACAAAAGGTTCAGCTTCAAATACTTGTGATTTACATGATTTAGCTTCAATTGCATGCGAAACAAACGAGTTAGCTTCAAATACAGCGAAACACACGATGCCGCTTCAAATCAGTGCGAAGCAGAAGTCTGATCTTCGAATCCATGCGAAACAATTGGTTTAGCTTCAAATACTTGTGATATACATGATTTAGCTTCAACTGCAGGCGAAACAAACGAGTTAGCTTGAAACCCAAGCCAAACACATGATTTAGCTTCAAATCAATGCGAAGTAGAAGGCTTAGCTTCAAATCCGTGCGAAAGAAATGGTTCAGCTTCAAATACTTGTGATATACGTGATTTAGCTTCAACTGCATGCTAAACAAACGAGTTAGCTTCACACCCAAGGGAAACACATGATTTAACTTCAAATGAATGCGAAGTAGAAGCCTTAGCTTCAAATCAATGCGAAACAAATCATTTAGCTTCAAATACTTGTGATATACACGATTTAGCTTCAAATGCAGGCAAAACAAACGCGTTAGCTTCGAATCCATGCGAAATACATGATTTACCTTCAAATGAATGCGAAGTAGAAGGCTTATCTTCAAATCCATTCGAATCAAATGGTTTAGCTTCAAATACTTGTGATATACATGATTTATCTTCAACTGCGTGCGAATCAAACCAGTTAGCTTCAAATACAAGCGAAACACATGATTCTGCTTCAAATCAATGCGACGTAGAAGGCTTAGCTTCAAATCCATGCGAATCAAATGGTTTAGCTTCAAATCCATGCGAAACACATGACTTACCCTCAAATCAATGCGAAGTAGAATGCTTAGCTTCAAATCCATGCGGATCAAATTGTTTAGCTTCAAATACTTGTGATATACATGATTTATCTTCAACTGCGTGCGAAACAAACGAGTTAACTTCAATTACAAGCGAAACACATTATTCAGCTTCAAATCAATTCGAAGTAGAAGGCTTATCTTCAAATCCATGCGAAACAAATGGTTTAGCTTCGAATTCTTGTGATATACATGATATAGCTTCAACAGCATGCGAAACAAACGAGTTAGCTTGACATCCATGCGAAACACATGATATAGCTTCAAATCAATGCGAAGTAGAAGGCTTAGTATCAAATCCAAGCGAAACACATGATTTAGCTTCAAATACCTGTGATATACATGATTTAGCTTCAACTGCATGCGAAAAAATCGAGTTAGCTTCAAATCCAAGCGAAACACATGATTTAGCCTCAAATCAATGCGACGTAAAAGGCATAGCTTCAAATCCGCGCGAATCAAAAGTTTTAGCTTCAAATACTTGTGATATACATGATTTAGCTTCAACTGCATGCGAATTAAACGAGTTAGCTTCAAATCCATGCGAAATACATGATTCAGCTTCAAATCAATGCGAAGTAGAAGGCTTAGTTTCAAATCCACGCGAAACAAATGGTTTAGCTTCAAATTCATTCGAAACAATGGTTTAGCTTAATATTCATGTGAAACAAATGTTACAGCTTGAAAAACTTGTGATATACATGATTGAGCTTTAACTGCATGTGAAACAAATATGTTAGCTTCAAATTCAAGCGAAACACATAATTCAGCATCAAATCAATGCGAAGTAGAAGCCTTAGTATCAAATCCATGCGAAACGTATATTTTAGCTTCAAATACTTGTTTTATACATTACTTAGCTTTAACTGCATGCGAAACAAACGAGTTAGCTTCAAATCCATGCGAAACACATGATTTAGCTTCAAATAAATGCGAAGTAGAAGCCATAGCTTCAAATCAAAGCGAAACAAATGGTTTAGCATCAAATACTTGTGATATACATGTTAAGCTTCAACTGCATGTGGAACAAACGAGTTAGCTTCAAATCCATGCGGATCACATGATTTAGCTTCTAATCAATGCGAAGAAGAAGGCTTAGCTTCAAATCCATGCGAATCAAATGGTTTAGGTTCAAATACTTGTGATACAAATGATTTATATTCAACTACGTGCTAAACACGCGAGTTAGCTTCACACCCAAGTGAAACACATGATTTAACTTCAAATGAATGCGAAGTAGAAGCCTTAGCATCGAATCCATGCGAAACAAATCATTTTGCTTCAAATACTTGTGATATACAGGATTTAGCTTCAAATGCAGGCGAAACAAACGTGTTAGCTTCACATCCATGCGAAACACATGATTTAGCTTCAAATTCACTCGAAACACATGGTTTAGCTTAATATTCATGTGAAACAAATGTTACAGCTTGAAATACTTGTGATATACATGATTTAGCTTGAACATCATGTGAAACAAATATGTTAGCTTCAAATTCAAGCGAAACACATAATTCAGCATCAAATCAATGCGAAGTAGAAGCCTTAGTATCAAATCCATGCGAAACGTATAATTTAGCTCCAAATACTTGTTTTAAAAATTACTTAGCTTTAACTGCATGCGAAACAAACGAGTTAGCTTCAAATCCAAACGAAACACATGATTTAGCTTCAAATATATATGAAGTAGAAGCCTTAGCTTCAAATCCTCGTGAAACGAAAGATTTAAATTCACATACTTGTCAATATAAGTGATACAGCTTCAAATGCAGGCGAAACAAACGAGACTCCTTCAGATCCATGTGAAACACACGATTTAGCTTCAAATCAATGCGAAGTAGAAGGCTTAGTTTCAAATCCAAGCGAAACACATGATTTAGCTTCAAATCAATGCGAAGTAGAAGGCTTAGTTTCAAATCCACGCGAAACAAATGGTTTAGCTTCAAATACTTGTGATGTAGATGATTTAGTTGCTACTGCATGCGAATCAAACGAGTTAGCTTCAAATCCAAGCAAAACACATGATTTAGCTTCAAATCAATGCGAAGTAGAAGGCTTAGCTTCAAATCCATGCGAATCAAATGGTTTAGCATCAAATACTCGTGATATACATGAGCTATATTCAACTGCATGCGAAACAAACGAGTTAGCATCAAATCCATGCGAAACACACGATTTAGCATCAAATCAATGCGAAGAAGAAGGCTTTGCTTCAAATCCATGCGGATCAATTGGGTTAGTATCAAATACTTGTGATATACATGATTTCGCTTCAACTGCATGCGAATCAAACAAGGTAGCTTCAAATCCTAGCGAAACACATGATTTAGCTACAAATCAATGCGAAGTAGAAGGCTTAGCATCAAATCCATACGACGCAAATGATCTTGTTTCAAATGCTTGTGATATACATGATTTAGCTTCAACTGCATGCGAAACAAACGAGTTAGCTTCAAATCCATGCGAAACACATGATTTAGCTACAAATTCATTCGAAATTCATGGTTTGGATTTATATTCATGCGGATCAAACGGTTCAGCTTCAATTACTTGTGATATACATGATTTAGCTTCAACTGCATGCGATACAAACGAGTTCGCTTCAAATCCAAGCGAAACTCATGATTTAGCTTCAATTCAATGCGAACTAGAGTGCTTACCTTCAAATCCATGCGAATCAAATGGTTCAGCTTCAAATACTCGTGATATACATGAGCTAGATTCAACTGCATGCGAAACAAACGAGTTAGCATCAAATCCATGCGAAACACACGATTTAGCTTCAAATCAATGCGAAGAAGAAGGCTTTGCTTTAAATCCACGCGAACCAATTGGGTTAGCATCAAATACTTCTGATATATATGATTTAGATTCAACTGCATGCAAAACAAACGAGTTGGCTTCAAATCCATGCGGAACACGTGATTTAGCTTCAAATCAATGCGAAGGCGAAGGCTTAGCGTCGAATCCATGCGAAACAAATGGTTTAGCTTCAAATACCTGTGATATACAAGATTTGGCTTCAACTGCGTGCTAAACACTCGAGTTAGCTTCACACTCAAGGGAAACACATGATTTAACTTCAAATGAATGCGAAGTAGAAGCCTTAGCTTCAAATCAATGCGAAACAAATCATTTAGCTTCAAATACTTGTGATATACACGATTTAGCTTCAAATGCAGGCAAAACAAACGCGTTAGCTTCGAATCCATGCGAAATACATGATTTACCTTCAAATGAATGCGAAGTAGAAGGCTTATCTTCAAATCCATTCGAATCAAATGGTTTTGCTTCAAATACTTGTGATATACATGATTTATCTTCATCTGCGTGCGAATCAAACCAGTTAGCTTCAAATACAAGAGAAACACATGATTCTGCTTCAACTCAATGCGACGTAGAAGGCTTAGCTTCAAATCCATGCGAATCAAATGGTTTAGCTTCAAATCCATGCGAAACACATGACTTACCCTCAAATCAATGCGAAGTAGAATGCTTAGCTTCAAATCCATGCGGTTCAAATTGTTTAGCTTCAAATACTTGTGATATACATGATTTATCTTCAACTGCGTGCGAAACAAACGAGTTAACCTCAATTACAAGCGAAACACATTATTCAGCTTCAAATCAATTCGAAGTAGAAGGCTTATCTTCAAATCCATGCGAAACAAATGGTTTAGCTTCGAATACTTGTGATATAAATGATATAGCTTCAACAGCATGCGAAACAAACGAGTTAGCTTGACATCCACGCGAAACACATGATATAGCTTCAAATCAATGCGAAGTAGAAGGCTTAGCTTCAAATCCGTGCGAAAGAAATGGTTCAGCTTCAAATACTTGTGATATACGTGATTTAGCTTCAACTGCATGCTAAACAAACGAGTTAGCTTCAAATCCAAGCGAAACACATGATTTAGCCTCAAATCAATGCGACGTAAAAGGCATAGCTTCAAATCCGCGCGAATCAAAAGTTTTAGCTTCAAATACTTGTGATATACATGATTTAGCTTCAACTGCATGCGAATTAAACGAGTTAGCTTCAAATCCATGCGAAATACATGATTCAGCTTCAAATCAATGCGAAGTAGAAGGCTTAGTTTCAAATCCACGCGAAACAAATGGTTTAGCTTCAAATTCATTCGAAACAATGGTTTAGCTTAATATTCATGTGAAACAAATGTTACAGCTTGAAAAACTTGTGATATACATGATTGAGCTTTAACTGCATGTGAAACAAATATGTTAGATTCAAATTCAAGCGAAACACATAATTCAGCATCAAATCAATGCGAAGTAGAAGCCTTAGTATCAAATCCATGCGAAACGTATATTTTAGCTTCAAATACTTGTTTTATACATTACTTAGCTTTAACTGCATGCGAAACAAACGAGTTAGCTTCAAATCCATGCGAAACACATGATTTAGCTTCAAATAAATGCGAAGTAGAAGCCATAGCTTCAAATCAAAGCGAAACAAATGGTTTAGCATCAAATACTTGTGATATACATGTTAAGCTTCAACTGCATGTGGAACAAACGAGTTATCTTCAAATCCATGCGGATCACATGATTTAGCTTCTAATCAATGCGAAGAAGAAGGCTTAGCTTCAAATCCATGCGAATCAAATGGTTTAGGTTCAAATACTTGTGATACAAATGATTTATATTCAACTACGTGCTAAACACGCGAGTTAGCTTCACACCCAAGTGAAACACATGATTTAACTTCAAATGAATGCGAAGTAGAAGCCTTAGCTTCAAATCAATGCGAAACAAATCATTTAGCTTCAAATACTTGTGATATACACGATTTAGCTTCAAATGCAGGCAAAACAAACGAGTTAGCTTCGAATCCATGCGAAACACATGATTTACCTTCAAATCAATGCGAAGTAGGAGGCTTATCTTCGAATCCATGCGAAACAAATCATTTAGCTTCAAATACTTGTGATATACAGGATTTAGCTTCAAATGCAGGCGAAACAAACGTGTTAGCTTCACATCCATGCGAAACACATGATTTAGCTTCAAATTCACTCGAAACACATGGTTTAGCTTAATATTCATGTGAAACAAATGTTACAGCTTGAAATACTTGTGATATACATGATTTAGCTTGAACATCATGTGAAACAAATATGTTAGCTTCAAATTCAAGCGAAACACATAATTCAGCATCAAATCAATGCGAAGTAGAAGCCTTAGTATCAAATCCATGCGAAACGTATAATTTAGCTCCAAATACTTGTTTTAAAAATTACTTAGCTTTAACTGCATGCGAAACAAACGAGTTAGCTTCAAATCCAAACGAAACACATGATTTAGCTTCAAATATATATGAAGTAGAAGCCTTAGCTTCAAATCCTCGTGAAACGAAAGATTTAAATTCACATACTTGTCAATATAAGTGATACAGCTTCAAATGCAGGCGAAACAAACGAGACTCCTTCAGATCCATGTGAAACACACGATTTAGCTTCAAATCAATGCGAAGTAGAAGGCTTAGTTTCAAATCCAAGCGAAACACATGATTTAGCTTCAAATCAATGCGAAGTAGAAGGCTTAGTTTCAAATCCACGCGAAACAAATGGTTTAGCTTCAAATACTTGTGATGTAGATGATTTAGTTGCAACTGCATGCGAATCAAACGAGTTAGCTTCAAATCCAAGCAAAACACATGATTTAGCTTCAAATCAATGCGAAGTAGAAGGCTTAGCTTCAAATCCATGCGAATCAAATGGTTTAGCATCAAATACTCGTGATATACATGAGCTATATTCAACTGCATGCGAAACAAACGAGTTAGCATCAAATCCATGCGAAACACACGATTTAGCATCAAATCAATGCGAAGAAGAAGGCTTTGCTTCAAATCCATGCGGATCAATTGGGTTAGTATCAAATACTTGTGATATACATGATTACGCTTCAACTGCATGCGAATCAAACGAGGTAGCTTCAAATCCTAGCGAAACACATGATTTAGCTACAAATCAATGCGAAGTAGAAGGCTTAGCATCAAATCCATGCGACGCAAATGATCTTGTTTCAAATACTTGTGATATACATGATTTAGCTTCAACTGCATGCGAAACAAACGAGTTAGCTTCAAATCCATGCGAAACACATGATTTAGCTACAAATTCATTCGAAATTCATGGTTTGGATTTATATTCATGCGGATCAAACGGTTCAGCTTCAATTACTTGTGATATACATGATTTAGCTTCAACTGCATGCGATACAAACGAGTTCGCTTCAAATCCAAGCGAAACTCATGATTTAGCTTCAATTCAATGCGAACTAGAGTGCTTACCTTCAAATCCATGCGAATCAAATGGTTCAGCTTCAAATACTCGTGATATACATGAGCTAGATTCAACTGCATGCGAAACAAACGAGTTAGCATCAAATCCATGCGAAACACACGATTTAGCTTCAAATCAATGCGAAGAAGAAGGCTTTGCTTTAAATCCACGCGAACCAATTGGGTTAGCATCAAATACTTCTGATATATATGATTTAGATTCAACTGCATGCAAAACAAACGAGTTGGCTTCAAATCCATGCGGAACACGTGATTTAGCTTCAAATCAATGCGAAGGCGAAGGCTTAGCGTCGATCCATGCGAAACAAATGGTTTAGCTTCAAATACCTGTGATATACAAGATTTGGCTTCAACTGCGTGCTAACACGCGAGTTAGCTTCACACCCAAGGAAACACATGATTTAACTTCAAATGAATGCGAAGTAGAAGCCTTAGCTTCAAATCAATGCGAAAACAAATCATTTAGCTTCAATACTTGTGATATACACGATTTAGCTACAAATGCAGGCAAAACAAACGCGTTAGCTTCGAATCCATGCGAAATACATGATTTACCTTCAAATGAATGCGAAGTAGAAGGCTTATCTTCAAATCCATTCGAATCAAAATGGTTTAGCTTCAAATACTTGTGATATACATGATTTATCTTCAACTGCGTGCGAATCAAACCAGTTAGCTTCAAATACAAGCGAAACACATGATTCTGCTTCAAATCAATGCGACGTAGAAGGCTTAAGCTTCAAATCATGCGAATCAAATGGTTTAGCTTCAAATCCATGCGAAACACATGACTTACCCTCAAATCAATGCGGAGTAGAATGCTTAGCTTCAAATCATGCGGTTCAAATTGTTTAGCTTCAATACTTGTGATATACATGATTTATCTTCAACTGCGTGCGAAACAAACGAGTTAACTTCAATTACAAGCGAAACACATTATCAGCTTCAAATCAATTCGAAGTAGAAGGCTTATCTTCAAATCCATGCGAAACAAATGGTTTAGCTTCGAATACTTGTGATATACATGATATAGCTTCAACAGCATGCGAAACAAACGAGTTAGCTTGACATCCACGCGAAACACATGATATAGCTTCAAATCAATGCGAAGTAGAAGGCTTAGTTTCAAATCCAAGCGAAACACATGATTTAGCTTCAAATACCTGTGATATACATGATTTAGCTTCAACTGCATGCGAAAAATCGAGTTAGCTTCAAATCCAAGCGAAACACATGATTTGAGCCTCAAATAAATGCGACGTAAAAGGTATAGCTTCAAATCCGCGCGAATCAAAAGTTTTAGCTTCAAATACTTGTGATATACATGATTTAGCTTCAACTGCATGCGAATTAAACGAGTTAGCCTTCAAATCCATGCGAAATACATGATTCAGCTTCAAATCAATGCGAAGTAGAAGGCTTAGTTTCAAATCCACGCGAAACAAATGGTTTAGCTTCAAATCATTCGAAACAATGGTTTAGCTTAATATTCATGTGAAACAAATGTTACAGCTTGAATACTTGTGATATACATGATTGAGCTTCAAAATAAATGCGAAGTAGAAGCCAATAGCTTCAAATCAAAGCGAAACAAATGGTTTAGCATCAAATACTTGTGATATACATGTTAAGCTTCAACTGCATGTGGATCAAACGAGTTAGCTTCAAATCCATGCGGATCACATGATTTAGCTTCTAATCAATGCGAAGAAGAAGGCTTAGCTTCAAATCCATGCGAATCAAATGGTTTAGGTTCAAATACTTGTGATACAAATGATTTATATTCAACTACGTGCTAAACACGCGAGTTAGCTTCACACCCAAGTGAAAACACATGATTTAACTTCAAATGAATGCGAAGTAGAAGCCTTAGCTTCAAATCAATGCGAAACAAATCATTAGCTTCAAATACTTGTGATATACAGGATTTAGCTTCAAATGCAGGCGAAACAAACGTGTTAGCTTCACATCCATGCGAAACACATGATTTAGCTTCAAATTCACTCGAACACATGGTTTAGCTTAATATTCATGTGAAACAAATGTTACAGCTGAAATACTTGTGATATACATGATTAGCTTGAACATCATGTGAAACAAATATGTTAGCTTCAAATTCAAGCGAAACACATAATTCAGCATCAAATCAATGCGAGTAGAAGCCTTAGTATCAAATCCATGCGAAACGTATAATTTAGCTCCAATACTTGTTTTAAAAATTACTTAGCTTTAACTGCATGCGAACAAACGAGTTAGCTTCAAATCCAAACGAAACACATGATTTAGCTTCAAATATATGTGAAGTAGAAGCCTTAGCTTCAAATCCTCGTGAAACGAAAGATTTAAATTCACATACTTGTCAATATAAGTGATACAGCTTCAAATGCAGGCCGAAACAAACGAGTCTCCTTCAGATCCATTGTGAAACACACGATTTAGCTTCAAATCAATGCGAAGTAGAAGGCTTAGTTTCAAATCTAAGCGAAACACATGATTTAGCTTCAAATCAATGCGAAGTAGAAGGCTTAGTTTCAAATCCACGCGAAAACAAATGGTTTAGCTTCAATACTTGTGATGTAGATGATTTAGTTGGCAACTGCATGCGAATCAACGAGTTAGCTTCAAATCCAAGCACAAACATATGATTTAGCTTCAAATCAAAGCGAAGTAGAAGGCTTAGCTTCAAATCCATGCGAATCAAATGGTTTAGCATCAAATACTCGTGATATACATGAGCTAGATTCAACTGCATGCGAAACAAACGAGTTAGCATCAAATCCATGCGAAACACACGATTTAGCATCAAATCAATGCGAAGAAGAAGGCTTTGCTTCAAATCCATGCGGATCAATTGGGTTAGTATCAAATACTTGTGATATACATGATTTAGCTTCAACTGCATGCGAATCAAACGAGGTAGCTTCAAATCCTAGCGAAACACATGATTTAGCTACAAATCAATGCGAAGTAGAAGGCTTAGCATCAAATCCATGCGACGCAAATGATCTTGTTTCAAATACTTGTGATATACATGATTTAGCTTCAACTGCATGCGAAACAAACGAGTTAGCTTCAAATCCATGCGAAACACATGATTTAGCTACAAATTCATTCGAAATACATGGTTTGGATTTATATTCATGCGGATCAAACGGTTCAGCTTCAATTACTTGTGATATACATGATTTAGCTTCAACTGCATGCGATACAAACGAGTTCGCTTCAAATCCAAGCGAAACACACGATTTAGCTTCAAATCAATGCGAAGAAGAAGGCTTTGCTTTAAATCCACGCGAACCAATTGGGTTAGCATCAAATACTTCTGATATATATGATTTAATTTCAACTGCATGCAAAACAAACGAGTTGGCTTCAAATCCATGCGAACCACATAATTTAGCTTCAAATCAATGCGAAGTAGAAGGCTTAGCTTTAAATCCATGCGACACAAATAATGTAGTTTCAAATACTTGTGATATACATGATTTAGCTTCAACTGCATGCGAAACAATCGAGTTAGCTTCAAATCCATACGAAACACATGATTTAGTTTCAAATCAATGCGAAGTAGAAGACTGATCTTTGAATCCATGCGAAACAAATGGTTTAGCTTCAAATACTTGTGATATACATGATTTAGCTTCAACAGCATGCGAAACAAACGAGTTAGCTTCAAATACAAGCGAAACACATGATTCAGCTTCAAATCAATACGAAGTAGATGGCTTAGCTTCAAATCCATGCGAAACAAAAGGTTCAGCTTCAAATACTTGTGATATACATGATTTAGCTTCAATTGCATGCGAAACAAACGAGTTAGCTTCAAATACAGCGAAACACACGATGCCGCTTCAAATCAGTGCGAAGCAGAAGTCTGATCTTCGAATCCATGCGAAACAAATGGTTTAGCTTCAAATACTTGTGATATACATGATTTAGCTTCAACTGCAGGCGAAACAAACGAGTTAGCTTGAAACCCAAGCGAAACACATGATTTAGCTTCAAATCAATGCGAAGTAGAAGGCTTAGCTTCAAATCCGTGCGAAACAAATGGTTCAGCTTCAAATACTTGCGATATAGGCGATTTAGCTTCAACTGCATGCGAAACAAACGAGATAGCTTCAAATCCATGCGAAACACATGATTTAGCTTCAAATCAATGCGAAGTAGAAGACTTATCCTCGAATCCATACGAAACTAATGGTTTAGCTTCAAATACCTGTGATATACATGATTTAGCTTCAACTGCATGCGAAACAATCGAGTTAGCTTCAAATCCATACGAAACACATGATTTAGCTTCAATTCAATGCGAAGTAGAAGGCGTATCTTCGAATCCATGCGAAACAAATGGTTTAGATTCAAATACTTGTTTTATACATGATTTAGCTTCAACTGCATGCGAAACAAACGAGTTAGCTTCAAATTCAAGCGAAACACATGATTCAGCTTCGAATCAGTGCGAAGTAGAAGGCTTAGATTCAAATCCATGCGAAACAAATGGTTTAGCTTCAAATACTTGTTTTATACATGATTTAGCTTCAACTGCAAGCGAAACCATCGAATTAGCTTCAAATCCAAGCGAAAGATATGATTTAGCTTCAAATCAATGCGAAGTACAAGGCTGATCTCCGAATCCACACTAAACAGATTGTTTAGCTTCAAATACTTGTGATATACATGATTTAGCGTCAATAGCATGCGAAACAAACGTGTTAGCTTCACATCCATGCGAAACACATGATTTAGCTTCAAATTCACTCGAAACACATGGTTTAGCTTAATATTCATGTGAAACAGATGGTTCAGCTTCAAATACTTGTGATATACATGATTTAGTTTCAACTGCATGCGAAACAAACAAGTTAGTTTTAAATCCAAGCGAAACGCATTATTTAGCTTCAAATCCATCCGAAGTAGAAGGCTTAGCTTCAAACCCATGCGACACAAATGATTTAGCTTCAAACACTTGCCATATAAGTGATATAGCGTGAAATGCAGGCGAATCAAACGAGTTAGCTACAAATCCGTGCGAAACGCATGATTTAGCTTCAAATGAATGCGAAGTAGAAGGATTAGCTTCAAATCCATGCGAAACGAATGATTGACCATCAAATACTTACGAATATAAGTGATATAGCTCCAAATGCAGGCGAAAAAAACGAGTTAGCTTCAAATGCATGCGAAATGCATGTTTTAGCTTCAACTCAATGCGAAGTAGAAGGCTTAGATACAAAAACCAAGCGAAACAAATGGTTTAGCTTCAAATAATTGTGATATACATGATTTACCTTCAACTGCATGCGAATCGAACGAGTTATCTTCAAATCCAAGCGAAACACATGATTTAGCTTCAAATCAATGCGAAGTAGAAGGCTTAGTTTCAAATCCATGCGAATCAAATGGTTTAGCTGCATATACTTGTCATGTACATGATTTAGCTCCAAATGCAGGCGAAAAAAACGAGTTAGCTTCAAATCCATGCGAAATGCATGTTTTAGCTTCAACTCAATGCGAAGCAGAAGGTTTCGTTTCAAATCCATGCGAATCAAATGGAATAGCTTCAAATAATCGTGATATACACGATTTAGCGTCAACTGCGTGCGAAACAAACGAGTTAGCTACAAATCCATGCGAAACACATGATTTAGCTTCAAAACAATCCGAAGTAGAAGCATTAGCTTCAAATCCATGCGAAACGAATGATTGACCTTCAAATACTTGCGAATATTAGTGATATAGCTTCAAATCCATGCGAAACGCATGATTTAGCTTGAAATGAATGCGAAGTTGAAGGATTAGCTTCAAATCCATGCGAAACGAATGATTTATCATCAAATACTTTCGAATAGAAGTATTGTAGCTTCAAATGCAGGCGAAACAAACGAGCTAGCTTCAAATCCATACGAAACACATGATTTAGCTTCAAATCTATGCGAAGCAAACGAGTTAGCTTCAAATGCAAGCGAAACACATGATTCAGCTTCAAATCAATGCGAAGTAGAAGGCTTAGCTTCAAACCCATTCGACACAAATGATTTAGCTTCAAACACTTGCCATATAAGTGATATAGCTTGAAATGCAGGCGACTCAAACGAGTTAGCTACAAATCCGTGCGAAACGCATGATTTAGCTTCAAATGAATGCGAAGTAGAAGGATTAGCTTCAAAACCATGCGAAACGAATGATTGACCTTCAAATACTTGCGAATAAAAGTGATATAGCTTCAAACCCATGCGAAACGCATGATTTAGCTTCAAATGAATGCGAAGTTGAAGGATTAGCTTCAAATCCATGCGAAACGAATGATTTATCATCAAATACTTTCGAATAGAAGTAATGTAGCTTCAAATGCAGGCGAAACAAACGAGGTAGCTTCAAATCCATGCGAAACACACGATTTAGCTTCAAATCAATGCGAAGTAGAAGGAATAGTTTCAAATCCATGCGACTCGAATGATTTAGCTTCATATACTTGCGATGTAAGTGATATATCTTCAAATGCAGGCGATACAAACGAGTGAGCTTCAAATCCAAGCGTAACACATGATTTAACTTCAAATCAATGCAAAGTAGAAGGCTTGCTTCCAATCCATGCCAAACAAATTATTTAGCTTCAAATGCTTGCGAATATAAGTGATATAGATTCAACTGCATGCGAAACAAACGTGTTATCTTCCAATCCATGCGCAACCACATGATTTAGCTTCAAATAAATGCGAAGTAGAAGGCTTAGCTTCAAATCCATGCGAAACGAATGATTGAGCTCCAAATGCTTGCGAATATAAGTGATATAGCTTCAAATGCAGACGAAGCAAACGAGTTAGCTTCAAATCCATGCCAATCACATGATTTAGCTTCAAATCAATGCGAAGTAGAAGGCTTATCTTCGAATCCATGAGAAACTAATGTTTAGCTTCAGATACCTGTGATGTACATGATATAGCTTCAACTGCATGCGAAACAATCGAGTTAGCTTCAAATCCATGTGAAACACATGATTTTGCTTTAAATCAATGCGAAGTAGAAGGATTATCTTCGAATCCATGCGGAACAAATGGTTTAGCTTCAAATACTTGTGATATACATGATTTAGTTTCAACTGCATGCGAAACAAACGAGTTAGCTTCAAACCCATGTGAAACACTTGATTTAGATTCAAATCAAAGCGAAGTAGAAGGGTTATCTACGAATCCATGCGAAACAAATGGTTTAGCTTCAAGTACTTGTGAAATACATGATTTACATTCAACAGCATGCGGAACAAATGAGTTAGCCTCAAATCCAAACGAAACACATGATTTAGCATCAAATCAATGCGAAGTAGAAGGCTTATCTTCTAATCCATGCGAAACAAATGGTTTAGCTTCAAATGATTGTGATATACATGATTGAGTTTCAACTGCATGCGAAACAAACGAGTTAGCTTCAAATCAATGCTAAACACATGATTTATCTTCAAATCAATGCGAAGAAGAAGGCTGATCTTCGAATCCATGCGAATGAAATGTTTTAGCTTCAATTATTTGTGATATACATGATTTAGCTTCAACTGCATGCGAAATAAACGAGTTAGATTCAAATACATGCCAAACACATGATTCAGCTTCAAATCAAAGCGAAGTAGAAGGCTTATCTTCGAATCCATGCGAAACGAATGATTGACATTCAAAGGCTTGCGAATATAAGTGATATAGCTTCAAATGCTGGCGAAACAAACGAGTTAGCTTCAAATCCATGCAAAACACATGATTTAGATTCAAATCAATGCGAAGCAGAAGGCTTCGTTTCAAATCCATGCGAATCAAATGGAATAGCTTCAAATAATCGTGATATACACGATTTAGCGTCAACTGCGTGCGAAACAAACGAGTTAGCTACAAATCCATGCGAAACACATGATTTAGCTTCAAATCAATGCGAAGTAGAAGGCTTAGCTTCAAATCCATGCGACACGAATGATTTAGCTTCATATACTTGCGATGTAAGTGATATAGCTTCAAATGCAGACGAAGCAAACGAGTTAGCTTCAAATCCATGCCAAAAACATGATTTAGCTTCAAATGAATGCGAAGTAGAAGCCTTAGCTTCAAATCAATGCGAAACAAATCATTTAGCTTCAAATACTTGTGATATACACGATTTAGCTTCAAATGCAGGCAAAACAAACGCGTTAGCTTCGAATCCATGCGAAATACATGATTTACCTTCAAATCAATGCGAAGTAGAAGGCTTATCTTCAAATCCATTCGAATCAAATTGTTTAGCTTCAAATACTTGTTATATACATGATTTATCTTCAACTGCGTGCGAATCAAACCAGTTAGCTTCAAATACAAGCGAAACACATGATTCTGCTTCAAATCAATGCGACGTAGAAGGCTTAGCTTCAAATCCATGCGAATCAAATGGTTTAGCTTCAAATCCATGCGAAACACATGACTTACCCTCAAATCAATGCGAAGTAGAATGCTTAGCTTCAAATCCGTGCGGATCAAATTGTTTAGCTTCAAATACTTGTGATATACATGATTTATCTTCAACTGCGTGCGAAACAAGCGAGTTAACTTCAATTACAAGCGAAACACATTATTCAGCTTCAAATCAATTCGAAGTAGAAGGCTTATCTTCAAATCCATGCGAAACAAATGGTTTAGCTTCGAATACTTGCGATATACATGATATAGCTGCAACAGCATGCGAAACAAACGAGTTAGCTTGACATCCATGCGAAACACATGATATAGCTTCAAATCAATGCGAAGTAGAAGGCTTAGATTCAAATCCAAACGAAACACATGATTTAGCTTCAAATACCTGTGATATACATGATTTAGCTTCAACTGCATGCGAAAAAATCGAGTTAGCTTCAAATCCAAGCGAAACACATGATTTAGCCTCAAATCAATGTGACGTAAAAGGCATAGCTTCAAATCCGTGCGAATCAAAAGTTTTAGCTTCAAATACTTGTGAAATACATGATTTAGATTCAACTGCATGCGAATTAAACGAGTTAGCTTCAAATCCATGCGAAATACATGATTCAGATTCAAATCAATGCGAAGTAGAAGGCTTAGTTTCAAATCCACGCGAAACAAATGGTTTAGCTTCAAATACTTGTGATGTACATGATTTAGCTGCAACTGCATGCGAATCAAACGAGTTAGCTTCAAATACAAGCGAAACACATGATTCAGCTTCAAATCAATACGAAGTAGAAGGCTTAGCTTCAAATCCATGCGAAACAAAAGGTTCAGCTTCAAATACTTGTTATATACATGATTTAGCTTCAATTGCATGCGAAACAAACGAGTTAGCTTCAAATCCATACGGAACACCTGATTTAGCTGCAAATCTATGCGAAGCAGAAGGCTGATCTTCGAATCCATGCGAAACAAATGGTTTAGCTTCAAATACTTGTGATATACATGATTTAACTTCAACTGCATGTGATACAAACGAGTTAGCTTAAAATCCATGCGGAACACATGATTTAGCTTCAAATCAATGCGACGTAGAAGGCTTAGATTCAAATCCATGCGGATTAAATGGTTTAGCTTCAAATCCATGCGAAACACACGATTTAGCTTCAAATCAATGCGAAGAAGAAGGCTTTGCTTTAAATCCACGCGAACCAATTGGGTTAGCATCAAATACTTCTGATACATATGATTCAGTTTCAACTGCATGCAAAACAAGCGAGTTGGCTTCAAATCCATGCGAACCACATAATTTAGCTTCAAATCAATGCGAAGTAGAAGGCTTAGCTTTAAATCCATGCGACACAAATAATCTAGTTTCAAATACTTGTGATATACATGATTTACCTTCAACTGCATGCGAAACAATCGAGTTAGCTTCAAATCCATACGAAACACATGATTTAGTTTCAAATCAATGCGAAGTAGAAGACTGATCTTTGAATCCATGCGAAACAATTGGTTTAGCTTCAAATACTTGTGATATACATGATTTAGCTTCAACAGCATGCGAAACAAACGAGTTAGCTTCAAATACAAGCGAAACACATGATTCAGCTTCAAATCAATACGAAGTAGAAGGCTTTGCTTCAAATCCATGCGAAACAAAAGGTTCAGCTTCAAATACTTGTGATATACGTGATTTAGCTTCAACTGCATGCTAAACAAACGAGTTAGCTTCAAATCCATGCGGAACACGTGATTTAGCTTCAAATCAATGCGAAGGCGAAGGCTTAGCGTCGAATCCATGCGAAACAAATGGTTTAGCTTCAAATACCTGTGATATACAAGATTTGACTTCAACTGCGTGCTAAACACGCGAGTTAGCTTCACACCCAAGGGAAACACATGATTTAACTTCAAATGAATGCGACGTAGAAGGCTTAGCTTCAAATCCATGCGAATCAAATGGTTTAGCTTCAAATCCATGCGAAACACATGACTTACCCTCAAATCAATGCGAAGTAGAATGCTTAGCTTCAAATCCGTGCGGATCAAATTGTTTAGCTTCAAATACTTGTGATATACATGATTTATCTTCAACTGCGTGCGAAACAAACGAGTTAACTTCAATTACAAGCGAAACACATTATTCAGCTTCAAATCAATTCGAAGTAGAAGGCTTATCTTCAAATCCATGCGAAACAAATGGTTTAGCTTCGAATACATGTGATATACATGATATAGCTTCAACAGCATGCGAAACAAACGAGTTAGCTTGACATCCACGCGAAACACATGATATAGCTTCAAATCAATGCGTAGTAGAAGGCTTAGTTTCAAATCCAAGCGAAACACATGATTTAGCTTCAAATACCTGTGATATACATGATTTAGCTTCAACTGCATGCGAAAAAATCGAGTTAGCTTCAAATCCAAGCGAAACACATGATTTAGCCTCAAATCAATGCGACGTAAAAGGCATAGCTTCAAATCCGCGCGAATCAAAAGTTTTAGCTTCAAATACTTGTGATATACATGATTTAGCTTCAACTGCATGCGAATTAAACGAGTTAGCTTCAAATCCATGCGAAATACATGATTCAGCTTCAAATCAATGCGAAGCAGAAGGCTTAGTTTCAAATCCACGCGAAACAAATGGTTTAGCTTCAAATTCATTCGAAACAGTGGTTTAGCTTAATATTCATGTGAAACAAATGTTACAGCTTGAAATACTTGTGATATACATGATTGAGCTTTAACTGCATGTGAAACAAATATGTTATCTTCAAATTCAAACGAAACACATAATTCAGCATCAAATCAATGCGAAGTAGAAGCCTTAGTATCAAATCCATGCGAAACGTATAGTTTAGCTTCAAATACTTGTTTTATACATTACTTAGCTTTAACTGCATGCGAAACAAACGAGTTAGCTTCAAATCCATGCGAAACACATGATTTAGCTTCAAATAAATGCGAAGTAGAAGCCATAGCTTCAAATCCATGCGAATCAAATGGTTTAGGTTCAAATACTTGTGATACTAATGATTTATATTCAACTACGTGCTAAACACGCGAGTTAGCTTCACACCCAAGTGAAACACATGATTTAACTTCAAATGAATGCGAAGTAGAAGCCTTAGCTTCAAATCAATGCGAAACAAATCATTTAGTTTCAAATACTTGTGATATACACGATTTAGCTTCAAATGCAGGCAAAACAAACGAGTTAGCTTCGAATCCATGCGAAACACATGATTTACCTTCAAATCAATGCGAAGTAGGAGGCTTATCTTCGAATCCATGCGAAATAAATCATTTAGCTTCAAATACTTGTGATATACAGGATTTAGCTTCAAATGCAGGCGAAACAAACGAGTTAGCTTCAAATCCAAGCGTAACACATGATTTGACTTCAAATCAATGCAAAGTAGAAGACTTAGCTTCCAATCCATGCCAAACGAATTATTTAGCTTCAAATGCTTGCGAATATAAGTGATATAGATTCAACTGCATGCTAAACAAACGAGTTAGCTTCAAATCCATGCCAAATACATGATTTAACTTCAAATCAATGCGAAGTAGAAGGCATAGCTTCAAATCCATGCGAACCGAATGATTTGGCTTCAAATACTTGCGAATATAAGTGATATAGCTGCAACTGCATGCGAAACAAACGTGTTATCTTCAAATCCATGCGCAACCACATGATTTAGCTTCAAATAAATGCGAAGTAGAAGGCTTAGCTTCAAATCCATGCGAAACGAATGATTGAGCTCCAAATGCTTGCGAATATAAGTGATATAGCTTCAAATGCAGACGAAGCAAACGAGTTAGCTTCAAATTCATGCCAAACACATGATTTAGCTTCAAATCAATGCGAAATAGAAGGCTTATCTTCGAATCCATGCGAAACTAATGTTTAGCTTCAGATACCTGTGATATATATGATATAGCTTCAACTGCATGCGAAACAAATGAGTTAGCATCAAATCCATGTGAAACACATGATTTTGCTGTAAATCAATGCGAAGTAGAAGGATTATCTTCGAATCCATGCGGAACAAATGGTTTAGCTTCAAATACTTGTGAGATACATGATTTACATTCAACAGCATGCGGAACAAATGATTTAGCCTCAAATCCAAACGAAACACATGATTTAGCATCAAATCAATGCGAAGTAGAAGGCTTATCTTCGAATCCATGCGAATCAAATGGTTTAGCTTCAAATGATTGTGATATACATGATTTAGTTTCAACTGCATGCGAAACAAATGAGTTAGCTTCAAATCCGTGCGAAACACATGATTTAACTTCAAATCAATGCGAAGTAGAAGGCATAGCTTCAAATCCATGCGAACCGAATGATTTGGCTTCAAATACTTGCGAATATAAGTGATATAGCTTCAACTGCATGCGAAACAAACGTGTTATCTGCAAATCCATGCGCAACCACATGATTTAGCTTCAAATAAATGCGAAGTAGAAGGCTTAGCTTCAAATCCATGCGAAACGAATGATTTAGCTTCAAATGAATGCGAAGTTGAAGGATTAGCTTCAAATCTATGCGAAACGAATGATTTATCATCAAATACTTTCGAATAGAAGTAATGTAGCTTCAAATGCAGGCGAAACAAACGAGGTAACTTCAAATCCATGCGAAACACATGATTCAGCTTCAAATCAATGCGAAGTAGAAGGCTCAGTTTCAAATACGTGAGAAACAAATGGTTCAGCTTCAAATACTTGTGATATACATGACTTATCTTCAACAGCATGCGAAACAAACGAGTTAGCTTCAAATCCATGCTAAACACATGATTTAGCATCTAATCAATGCGACGTAGAAGGCTAATCTTCGAATCCATGCGAAACAAATGATATAGCTTCAAATACTTGTGATATACATGATTTAGCTTCAACAGCATGCGAAACGAACGAGTTAGCTTCAAATCCATGCGAAACGCATGATTTACCATCTAATAAATGCGAAGTAGAAGCCTGATCTTCGAATCCATGCGAAGCAAATGGTTTGGCTTCAAATACTTGTGATACATTTGATTTAGCTTCAACAGAATGCTAAACAAACGAGGTAGCTTCAAGTCCATGCGAACACATGATTTAGCTTCAAATCAATGCGAGGTAGGAGGCTTATCTTCGAATCCATGCGAAACAAATGGTTTAGCTTCAAATACTTGTGATATACATGACTTAGCTTAAAACAGCATGCGAAAAAAAAACGAGTTAGCTTCAAATCCATCCTAAACACATGATTTAGCTTCAAATCAATGCGAATTAGAAGGGTTATCTTCGAATCCATGCGAAACATATGATATAGCTTCAAATACTTGTGATATACATGATTTAGCTTTAACAGCATGCGAAACAAACGAGGTAGCTTCAAATCCATGCGAACACATGATTTAGCTTCAAATCAATGCGAAGTAGGAGGCTTATCTTCGAATCCATGCGAAACAAATGGTTTAGCTTCAAATACTTGTGATATGCATGATTTAGCTTCAACAGAATGCGAAACAAACGAGTTAGCTTCAAATCCATGCGAAACGCATGATTTACCATCTAATAAATGCGAAGTAGAAGGCTGAGCTTCGAATCCATGCGAAGCAAATGGTTTGGCTTCAAATACTTGTGATACACTTGATTTAGCTTCAACAGAATGCGAAACAAACGAGGTAGCTTCAAGTCCATGCGAACAAATGATTTAGCTTCAAATCAATGCGTCGTAGGAGGCTTATCTTCGAATCCATGCGAAACAAATGGTTTAGCTTCAAATACTTGTGATATACATGACTTAGCTTCAACAGCATGCGAAACGAACGAGTTAGCTTCAAATCCATGCGAAACGCATGATTTACCATCTAATAAATGCGAAGTAGAAGCCTGATCTTCGAATCCATGCGAAGCAAATGGTTTGGCTTCAAATACTTGTGATACATTTGATTTAGCTTCAACAGAATGCGAAACAAACGAGGTAGCTTCAAGTCCATGCGAACACATGATTTAGCTTCAAATCAATGCGAGGTAGGAGGCTTATCTTCGAATCCATGCGAAACAAATGGTTTAGCTTCAAATACTTGTGATATACATGACTTAGCTTAAAACAGCATGCGAAAAAAAAACGAGTTAGCTTCAAATCCATCCTAAACACATGATTTAGCTTCAAATCAATGCGAATTAGAAGGGTTATCTTCGAATCCATGCGAAACATATGATATAGCTTCAAATACTTGTGATATACATGATTTAGCTTTAACAGCATGCGAAACAAACGAGGTAGCTTCAAATCCATGCGAACACATGATTTAGCTTCAAATCAATGCGAAGTAGGAGGCTTATCTTCGAATCCATGCGAAACAAATGGTTTAGCTTCAAATACTTGTGATATGCATGATTTAGCTTCAACAGAATGCGAAACAAACGAGTTAGCTTCAAATCCATGCGAAACACATGATTTAGCTTCAAATCAATGCGAAGTAGGAGGCTTATCTTCGAATCCATGCGAAACAAATGGTTTAGCTTCAAATACTTGTGATATGCATGATTTAGCTTCAACAGTATGCGAAACAAACGAGTTAGCTTCAAATCCATGCGAAACACATGATTTAGATTAAAATCAATGCGAAGTAGAAGGATTAGCTTCAAATCCATGCGAAACGAATGATTGACCTTCAAATACTTGCGAATATAAGTGATATAGCTTCAAATCCATGCGAGACGCATGATTTAGCTTCAAATGAATGCGAAGTTGAAGGATTAGCTTCAAATCCATGCGAAACGAATGATTTATCATCAAATACTTTCGAATAGCAGTAATGTAGCTTCAAATGCAGGCGAAACAAACGAGGTAGCTTCAAATCCATGCGAAACACATGATTTAGCTTCAAATCTATGCGAAACAAACGAGTTAGCTTCAAATGCAAGCGAAACACATGATTCAGCTTCAAACCAATGCGAAGTAGAAGGCTCAGTTTCAAATACGTGAGAAACAAATGGTTCAGCTTCAAATACTTGTGATATACATGATTTTGCTTCAAATGCAGACGAAATAAACGAGTTAGCTTCAAATCCATGCGAAACACATGATATAGTTTCAAATTCATGAGAAACACATGGTTCAGCTTAATATTCATGCGAAACAGATGGTTTAGATTCAGATACTTGTGATAATCATGATTTAGCTTCAACTGCATGCGAATCAAACGAGTTAGCCTCGAATCCATGCGAAGCACATGATTTAGCTTCAAATCAATGCGAAGTAGAAGGCTTAGCTTCAAATCCATGCGACACGAATGATTTAGCTTCATATACTTACGATGTAAGTGATATATCTTCAAATGCAGGCGAAACAAACGAGTTAGCTTCAAATCCAAGCGTAACACATGATTTGACTTCAAATCAATGCAAAGTAGAAGACTTAGCTTCCAATCCATGCCAAACGAATTATTTAGCTTCAAATGCTTGCGAATATAAGTGATATAGATTCAACTGCATGCTAAACAAACGAGTTAGCTTCAAATCCATGCCAAACACATGATTTAACTTCAAATCAATGCGAAGTAGAAGGCATAGCTTCAAATCCATGCGAACCGAATGATTTGGCTTCAAATACTTGCGAATATAAGTGATATAGCTGCAACTGCATGCGAAACAAACGTGTTATCTTCAAATCCATGCGCAACCACATGATTTAGCTTCAAATAAATGCGAAGTAGAAGGCTGAGCTTCGAATCCATGCGAAGCAAATGGTTTGGCTTCAAATACTTGTGATACACTTGATTTAGCTTCAACAGAATGCGAAACAAACGAGGTAGCTTCAAGTCCATGCGAACAAATGATTTAGCTTCAAATCAATGCGTCGTAGGAGGCTTATCTTCGAATCCATGCGAAACAAATGGTTTAGCTTCAAATACTTGTGATATACATGACTTAGCTTCAACAGCATGCGAAACGAACGAGTTAGCTTCAAATCCATGCGAAACGCATGATTTACCATCTAATAAATGCGAAGTAGAAGCCTGATCTTCGAATCCATGCGAAGCAAATGGTTTGGCTTCAAATACTTGTGATACATTTGATTTAGCTTCAACAGAATGCGAAACAAACGAGGTAGCTTCAAGTCCATGCGAACACATGATTTAGCTTCAAATCAATGCGAGGTAGGAGGCTTATCTTCGAATCCATGCGAAACAAATGGTTTAGCTTCAAATACTTGTGATATACATGACTTAGCTTAAAACAGCATGCGAAAAAAAAACGAGTTAGCTTCAAATCCATCCTAAACACATGATTTAGCTTCAAATCAATGCGAATTAGAAGGGTTATCTTCGAATCCATGCGAAACATATGATATAGCTTCAAATACTTGTGATATACATGATTTAGCTTTAACAGCATGCGAAACAAACGAGGTAGCTTCAAATCCATGCGAACACATGATTTAGCTTCAAATCAATGCGAAGTAGGAGGCTTATCTTCGAATCCATGCGAAACAAATGGTTTAGCTTCAAATACTTGTGATATGCATGATTTAGCTTCAACAGAATGCGAAACAAACGAGTTAGCTTCAAATCCATGCGAAACACATGATTTAGCTTCAAATCAATGCGAAGTAGGAGGCTTATCTTCGAATCCATGCGAAACAAATGGTTTAGCTTCAAATACTTGTGATATGCATGATTTAGCTTCAACAGTATGCGAAACAAACGAGTTAGCTTCAAATCCATGCGAAACACATGATTTAGATTAAAATCAATGCGAAGTAGAAGGATTAGCTTCAAATCCATGCGAAACGAATGATTGACCTTCAAATACTTGCGAATATAAGTAATATAGCTTCAAATCCATGCGAGACGCATGATTTAGCTTCAAATGAATGCGAAGTTGAAGGATTAGCTTCAAATCCATGCGAAACGAATGATTTATCATCAAATACTTTCGAATAGCAGTAATGTAGCTTCAAATGCAGGCGAAACAAACGAGGTAGCTTCAAATCCATGCGAAACACATGATTTAGCTTCAAATCTATGCGAAACAAACGAGTTAGCTTCAAATGCAAGCGAAACACATGATTCAGCTTCAAACCAATGCGAAGTAGAAGGCTCAGTTTCAAATACGTGAGAAACAAATGGTTCAGCTTCAAATACTTGTGATATACATGATTTTGCTTCAAATGCAGACGAAATAAACGAGTTAGCTTCAAATCCATGCGAAACACATGATATAGTTTCAAATTCATGAGAAACACATGGTTCAGCTTAATATTCATGCGAAACAGATGGTTTAGATTCAGATACTTGTGATAATCATGATTTAGCTTCAACTGCATGCGAATCAAACGAGTTAGCCTCGAATCCATGCGAAGCACATGATTTAGCTTCAAATCAATGCGAAGTAGAAGGCTTAGCTTCAAATCCATGCGACACGAATGATTTAGCTTCATATACTTACGATGTAAGTGATATATCTTCAAATGCAGGCGAAACAAACGAGTTAGCTTCAAATCCAAGCGTAACACATGATTTGACTTCAAATCAATGCAAAGTAGAAGACTTAGCTTCCAATCCATGCCAAACGAATTATTTAGCTTCAAATGCTTGCGAATATAAGTGATATAGATTCAACTGCATGCTAAACAAACGAGTTAGCTTCAAATCCATGCCAAACACATGATTTAACTTCAAATCAATGCGAAGTAGAAGGCATAGCTTCAAATCCATGCGAACCGAATGATTTGGCTTCAAATACTTGCGAATATAAGTGATATAGCTGCAACTGCATGCGAAACAAACGTGTTATCTTCAAATCCATGCGCAACCACATGATTTAGCTTCAAATAAATGCGAAGTAGAAGGCTTAGCTTCAAATCCATGCGAAACGAATGATTGAGCTCCAAATGCTTGCGAATATAAGTGATATAGCTTCAAATGCAGACGAAGCAAACGAGTTAGCTTCAAATTCATGCCAAACACATGATTTAGCTTCAAATCAATGCGAAATAGAAGGCTTATCTTCGAATCCATGCGAAACTAATGTTTAGCTTCAGATACCTGTGATATATATGATATAGCTTCAACTGCATGCGAAACAAATGAGTTAGCATCAAATCCATGTGAAACACATGATTTTGCTGTAAATCAATGCGAAGTAGAAGGATTATCTTCGAATCCATGCGGAACAAATGGTTTAGCTTCAAATACTTGTGATATACATGATTTAGTTTCAACTGCATGCGAAACAAACGAGTTAGCTTCAAATCCATGTGAAACACTTGATTTAGCTTCAAATCAAAGCGAAGTAGAAGGGTTATCTACGAATCCATGCGAAACAAATGGTTTAGCTTCAAATACTTGTGAGATACATGATTTACATTCAACAGCATGCGGAACAAATGATTTAGCCTCAAATCCAAACGAAACACATGATTTAGCATCAAATCAATGCGAAGTAGAAGGCTTATCTTCGAATCCATGCGAATCAAATGGTTTAGCTTCAAATGATTGTGATATACATGATTTAGTTTCAACTGCATGCGAAACAAATGAGTTAGCTTCAAATCCATGCGAAACACATGATTTAACTTCAAATCAATGCGAAGTAGAAGGCATAGCTTCAAATCCATGCGAACCGAATGATTTGGCTTCAAATACTTGCGAATATAAGTGGTATAGCTTCAACTGCATGCGAAACAAACGTGTTATCTGCAAATCCATGCGCAACCACATGATTTAGCTTCAAATAAATGCGAAGTAGAAGGCTTAGCTTCAAATCCATGCGAAACGAATGATTTAGCTTCAAATGAATGCGAAGTTGAAGGATTAGCTTCAAATCTATGCGAAACGAATGATTTATCATCAAATACTTTCGAATAGAAGTAATGTAGCTTCAAATGCAGGCGAAACAAACGAGGTAACTTCAAATCCATGCGAAACACATGATTCAGCTTCAAATCAATGCGAAGTAGAAGGCTCAGTTTCAAATACGTGAGAAACAAATGGTTCAGCTTCAAATACTTGTGATATACATGACTTATCTTCAACAGCATGCGAAACAAACGAGTTAGCTTCAAATCCATGCTAAACACATGATTTAGCATCTAATCAATGCGAAGTAGAAGGCTAATCTTCGAATCCATGCGAAACAAATGATATAGCTTCAAATACTTGTGATATACATGATTTAGCTTCAACAGCATGCGAAACGAACGAGTTAGCTTCAAATCCATGCGAAACGCATGATTTACCATCTAATAAATGCGAAGTAGAAGCCTGATCTTCGAATCCATGCGAAGCAAATGGTTTGGCTTCAAATACTTGTGATACATTTGATTTAGCTACAACAGAATGCGAAACAAACGAGGTAGCTTCAAGTCCATGCGAACACATGATTTAGCTTCAAATCAATGCGAGGTAGGAGGCTTATCTTCGAATCCATGCGAAACAAATGGTTTAGCTTCAAATACTTGTGATATACATGACTTAGCTTAAAACAGCATGCGAAAAAAAAACGAGTTAGCTTCAAATCCATCCTAAACACATGATTTAGCTTCAAATCAATGCGAATTAGAAGGGTTATCTTCGAATCCATGCGAAACATATGATATAGCTTCAAATACTTGTGATATACATGATTTAGCTTTAACAGCATGCGAAACAAACGAGGTAGCTTCAAATCCATGCGAACACATGATTTAGCTTCAAATCAATGCGAAGTAGGAGGCTTATCTTCGAATCCATGCGAAACAAATGGTTTAGCTTCAAATACTTGTGATATGCATGATTTAGCTTCAACAGAATGCGAAACAAACGAGTTAGCTTCAAATCCATGCGAAACGCATGATTTACCATCTAATAAATGCGAAGTAGAAGGCTGAGCTTCGAATCCATGCGAAGCAAATGGTTTGGCTTCAAATACTTGTGATACACTTGATTTAGCTTCAACAGAATGCGAAACAAACGAGGTAGCTTCAAGTCCATGCGAACAAATGATTTAGCTTCAAATCAATGCGTCGTAGGAGGCTTATCTTCGAATCCATGCGAAACAAATGGTTTAGCTTCAAATACTTGTGATATACATGACTTAGCTTCAACAGCATGCGAAACGAACGAGTTAGCTTCAAATCCATGCGAAACGCATGATTTACCATCTAATAAATGCGAAGTAGAAGCCTGATCTTCGAATCCATGCGAAGCAAATGGTTTGGCTTCAAATACTTGTGATACATTTGATTTAGCTTCAACAGAATGCGAAACAAACGAGGTAGCTTCAAGTCCATGCGAACACATGATTTAGCTTCAAATCAATGCGAAGTAGGAGGCTTATCTTCGAATCCATGCGAAACAAATGGTTTAGCTTCAAATACTTGTGATATGCATGATTTAGCTTCAACAGAATGCGAAACAAACGAGTTAGCTTCAAATCCATGCGAAACACATGATTTAGCTTCAAATCAATGCGAAGTAGGAGGCTTATCTTCGAATCCATGCGAAACAAATGGTTTAGCTTCAAATACTTGTGATATGCATGATTTAGCTTCAACAGTATGCGAAACAAACGAGTTAGCTTCAAATCCATGCGAAACACATGATTTAGATTAAAATCAATGCGAAGTAGAAGGCTTATTTTCGAATCCATGCGAAACAAATGGTTTAGCTTCAAATACTTGTGATATACATGATTTAGTTTCAACAGCATGCGAAACAAACGATTTAGATTCAAATCCATGCGAAACATATGATTTAGCTTCAAATCCTTGTGATATACATGATTTAGTTTCAACAGCATGCGATACAAACGAGTTAGCTTCAAATCCATGCGAAACACATGATTTAGCATCTAATCAATGCGAAGTAGAAGGCTGATCTTCGAATCCATGCGAAGCAAATGGTTTGGCTTCAAATACTTGTGATACATTTGATTTAGCTTCAACAGAATGCGAAACAAACGAGGTAGCTTCAAGTCCATGCGAACACATGATTTAGCTTCAAATCAATGCGAGGTAGGAGGCTTATCTTCGAATCCATGCGAAACAAATGGTTTAGCTTCAAATACTTGTGATATACATGACTTAGCTTAAAACAGCATGCGAAAAAAAACGAGTTAGCTTCAAATCCATCCTAAACACATGATTTAGCTTCAAATCAATGAGAATTAGAAGGGTTATCTTCGAATCCATGCGAAACATATGATATAGCTTCAAATACTTGTGATATACATGATTTAGCTTTAACAGCATGCGAAACAAACGAGGTAGCTTCAAATCCATGCGAACACATGATTTAGCTTCAAATCAATGCGAAGTAGGAGGCTTATCTTCGAATCCATGCGAAACAAATGGTTTAGCTTCAAATACTTGTGATATGCATGATTTAGCTTCAACAGAATGCGAAACAAACGAGTTAGCTTCAAATCCATGCGAAACACATGATTTAGCTTCAAATCAATGCGAAGTAGGAGGCTTATCTTCGAATCCATGCGAAACAAATGGTTTAGCTTCAAATACTTGTGATATGCATGATTTAGCTTCAACAGTATGCGAAACAAACGAGTTAGCTTCAAATCCATGCGAAACACATGATTTAGATTAAAATCAATGCGAAGTAGAAGGCTTATTTTCGAATCCATGCGAAACAAATGGTTTAGCTTCAAATACTTGTGATATACATGATTTAGTTTCAACAGCATGCGAAACAAACGATTTAGATTCAAATCCATGCGAAACATATGATTTAGCTTCAAATACTTGTGATATACATGATTTAGTTTCAACAGCATGCGATACAGACGAGTTAGCTTCAAATCCATGCGAAACACATGATTTAGCATCTAATCAATGCGAAGTAGAAGGCTGATCTTCGAATCCATGCGAAGCAAATGGTTTGGCTTCAAATACTTGTGATACATTTGATTTAGCTTCAACAGAATGCGAAACAAACGAGGTAGCTTCAAGTCCATGCGAACACATGATTTAGCTTCAAATCAATGCGAGGTAGGAGGCTTATCTTCGAATCCATGCGAAACAAATGGTTTAGCTTCAAATACTTGTGATATACATGACTTAGCTTAAAACAGCATGCGAAAAAAAACGAGTTAGCTTCAAATCCATCCTAAACACATGATTTAGCTTCAAATCAATGAGAATTAGAAGGGTTATCTTCGAATCCATGCGAAACATATGATATAGCTTCAAATACTTGTGATATACATGATTTAGCTTTAACAGCATGCGAAACAAACGAGGTAGCTTCAAGTCCATGCGAACAAATGATTTAGCTTCAAATCAATGCGTCGTAGGAGGCTTATCTTCGAATCCATGCGAAACAAATGGTTTAGCTTCAAATACTTGTGATATACATGACTTAGCATCAACAGCATGCGAAGCAAACGAGTTAGCTTCAAATCCATGCGAAACACATGATTTAGCTTCAAATCAATGCGAATTAGAAGGGTTATCTTCGAATCCATGCGAAACATATGATATAGCTTCAAATACTTGTGATATACATGATTTAGCTTCAACAACATGCTAAACAAACGAGTTAGCTTCAAGTCCAAACGAAAAACATGATTTAGTATCAAGTCAACGCGAAGTTAATGGCTTTGCTTCAAATAAATGCGAAACGAATGATTTAGCTTCACATACTTGTGAATATAAGTGATATAGCTTCAAATGCAGGCGAAACAAACGAGTTAGATTCAAACCCATGCTAAACACATGATTTAGAATCTCATCAATGCGAAGTAGAAGGCTAATCTTCGAATCCATGCGAAACAAATGATATAGCTTCAAATACTTGTGATATACATGATTTAGCTTCAATAGCATGCGAAACAAACGAGTTAGCTTCAAATCCATGCGAAACACATGATTTAGCATCTAATCAATGCGAAGTAGAAGGCTGATCTTCGAATCCATGCGAAACAAATGGTTTAGCTTCAAATACTAGTGATACACTTGATTTAGCTTCAACAGCATGCGATGCAAACGAGTTAGCTTCAAATCCATGCGAACACATGATTTAGCATCAAATCAATGCGAAGTAGGAGGCTTATCTTCGAATCCATGCGAAACAAATGGTTTAGCTTCAAATACTTGTGATATACATGATTTAGTTTCAACAGCATGCGAAACAAACGAGCTAGCTTCAAATCCATGCGAAACACATGATTTAGCTACAAATCAATGCGAAGTAGAAGGGTTACCTTCGAATCCATGCGAAACAAATGGTTTAGCCGCAAATACTTGTGATATACATGATTCAGCTTCAACAGCATGCGAAACAAACGAGTCAGATTCAAATCCATGCGGAACACATGATTTAGCATCTAATCAATGCGAAGTAGAAGGCTGATTTTCGAATCCATGCGAAGCAAATGGTTTAGCTTCAAATACTTGTGATATGCATGATTTAGCTTCAACAGTATGCGAAACAAACGAGTTAGCTTCAAATCCATGCGAAACACATGATTTAGATTAAAATCAATGCGAAGTAGAAGGCTTATTTTCGAATCCATGCGAAACAAATGGTTTAGCTTCTAATACTTGTGATATACATGATTTAGCTTCAACTGCATGCGAATCAAACGAGATAACTTCAAATCCATACGAAACACATGATTTAGCTTCAAATCAATGCGAAGTGGAAGGCTTATCTTCGAATCCATGCGAACGAAGAGTTTAGCTTCAAATACTTTTGATATACATGATTCAGCTTCAACTGCCTGCGAAACAAACGAGTTAGCTTCAAAACATGCGAAACTCATGATTTAGTATCTAATCAATGCGAAGTAGAAGGCTGATCTTCGAATCCATGCGAAGCAAATGGTTTAGCTTCAAATACTTGTGATATACATGATTTAGTTTCAACAGCATGCGAAACAAACGATTTAGATTCAAATCCATGCGAAACATATGATTTAGCTTCAAATCCTTGTGATATACATGATTTAGTTTCAACAGCATGCGATACTAACGAGTTAGCTTCAAATCCATGCGAAACACATGATTTAGCATCTAATCAATGCGAAGTAGAAGGCTGATCTTCGAATCCATGCGAAACAAATGGTTTAGCTTCAAATACTTGTGATACACTTGATTTAGCTTCAACAGCATGCGAAGCAAACGAGTTAGCTTCAAATCCATGCGAACACATGATTTAGCTTCAAATCAATGCGAAGTAGTAGGCTTATCTTCGAATCCGTGCGAAACAAATGGTTTAGCCTCAAATACTTGTGATATACATGATTCAGCTTCAACTGCATGCGAAACAAACGAGTCAGTTTCAAATCCATGCGAAACACAAGATTTAGCTTCAAATCAATGCGAATTAGAAGGGTTATCTTCGAATCCATGCGAAACATATGATATAGCTTCAAATACTTGTGATATACATGATTTATCTTCAACAACATGCGAAACAAACGAGTTAGCTTCAAGTCCAAACGAAAAACATGATTTAGTATCAAGTCAACGCGAAGTTGATGGCTTTGCTTCAAATCCATGCGAAACGAATGATTTAGCTTCACATACTTGTGAATATAAGTGATATAGCTTCAAATGCAGGCGAAACAAACGAGTTAGCTTCAAACCCATGCTAAATACATGATTTAGCATCTAATCAATGCGAAGTAGAAGGCTAATCTTCGAATCCATGCGAAACAAATGATATCGCTTCAAATACTTGTGATATATATGATTTAGTTTCAACAGCATGCGAAACAAACGAGTTAGCTTCAAATCCATGCGAAACACATGATTTAGCATCTAATCAATGCGAAGTAGGAGGCTGATCTTCGAATCCATGCGAAACAAATGGTTTAGCTTCAAATACTTGTGATACACTTGATTTAGCTTCAACAGCATGCGAAGCAAACGAGTAAGCTTCAAATCCATGCGAACACATGATTTAGCTTCAAATCAATGCGAAGTAGGAGGCTTATCTTCGAATCCATGCGAAACAAATGGTTTAGCTTCAAATACTTGTGATATACATGATTTAGCTTTAACAGCATGCGAAACAAACGAGTTAGCTTCAAATCCATGCGAAACACATGATTTAGATTAAAATCAATGCGAAGTAGAAGGGTTACCTTCGAATCCATGCGAAACAAATGGTTTAGCCGCAAATACTTGTGATATACATGATTCAGCTTCAACTGCATGCGAAACAAACGAGTCAGCTTCAAATCCATGCGGAACACATGATTTAGCTTCAAATCAATGCGAAGTGGAAGGCTTATCTTCGAATCCATGCGAAACGAATTGTTTAGCTTCAAATACTTTTGATATACATGATTCAGCTTCAACTGCCTGCGAAACAAACGAGTTAGCTTCAAATCCATGCGAAACACATGAATAAGCATCAAGTCAACGCGAAGTTGATGGCTTAGCTTCAAATCCATGCAAAACGAATGATTTAGCTTCACATTCTTGAAAATATAAGTGATATGGCTTCAAATGCAGGCGAAACAAACGAGTTAGCTTCAAACCCATGCGAAACACATGATTTAGCATCTAATCAATGCGATGTAGAAGGCTGATCTTCGAATCCATGCGAAGCAAATGGTTTAGCTTCAAATACTTGTGATACACTTGATTTAGCTTCAACAGCATGCGAAGCAAACGAGTTAGCTTCAAATCCATGCGAACACATGATTTAGCTTCAAATCAATGCGAAGTAGTAGGCTTATCTTCGAATCCGTGCGAAACAAATGGTTTAGCCTCAAATACTTGTGATATACATGATTTAGCTTCAACACTATGCGAAACAAACGAGTTAGCTTCAAATCCATGCGAAACACATGATTTAGATTAAAATCAATGCGAAGTAGAAGGGTTACCTTCGAATCCATGCGAAACAAATGGTTTATCCGCAAATACTTGTGATATACATGATTCAGCTTCAACTGCATGCGAAACAAACGAGTCAGCTTCAAATCCATGCGAAACACAAGATTTAGCTTCAAATCAATGCGAATTAGAAGGGTTATCTTCGAATCCATGCGAAACATATGATATAGCTTCAAATACTTGTGATATACATGATTTATCTTCAACAACATGCGAAACAAACGAGTTAGCTTCAAGTCCAAACGAAAAACATGATTTAGTATCAAGTCAACGCGAAGTTGATGGCTTTGCTTCAAATCCATGCGAAACGAATGATTTAGCTTCACATACTTGTGAATATAAGTGATATAGCTTCAAATGCAGGCGAAACAAACGAGTCAGCTTCAAACCCATGCTAAACACATGATTTAGCATCTAATCAATGCGAAGTAGAAGGCTAATCTTCGAATCCATGCGAAACAAATGATATCGCTTCAAATACTTGTGATATACATGATTTAGTTTCAACAGCATGCGAAACAAACGAGTTAGCTTCAAATCCATGCGAAACACATGATTTAGCATCTAATCAATGCGAAGTAGGAGGCTGATCTTCGAATCCATGCGAAACAAATGGTTTAGCTTCAAATACTTGTGATACACTTGATTTAGCTTCAACAGCATGCGAAGCAAACGAGTAAGCTTCAAATCCATGCGAACACATGATTTAGCTTCAAATCAATGCGAAGTAGGAGGCTTATCTTCGAATCCATGCGAATCAAATGGTTTAGCTTCAAATACTTGTGATATACATGATTTAGCTTCAACAGCATGCGAAACAAACGAGTTAGCTTCAAATCCATGCGAAACACATGATTTAGATTAAAATCAATGTGAAGTAGAAGGGTTACCTTCGAATCCATGCGAAACAAATGGTTTAGCCGCAAATACTTGTGATATACATGATTCAGCTTCAACTGCATGCGAAACAAACGAGTCAGCTTCAAATCCATGCGGAACACATGATTTAGCTTCAAATCAATGCGAAGTGGAAGGCTTATCTTCGAATCCATGCGAAACGAATAGTTTAGCTTCAAATACTTTTGATATACATGATTCAGCTTCAACTGCCTGCGAAACAAACGAGTTAGCTTCAAATCCATGCGAAACACATGAATAAGCATCAAGTCAACGCGAAGTTGATGGCTTAGCTTCAAATCCATGCAAAACGAATGATTTAGCTTCACATTCTTGAAAATATAAGTGATATGGCTTCAAATGCAGGCGAAACAAACGAGTTAGCTTCAAACCCATGCGAAACACATGATTTAGCATCTAATCAATGCGATGTAGAAGGCTGATCTTCGAATCCATGCGAAGCAAATGGTTTAGCTTCAAATACTTGTGATACACTTGATTTAGCTTCAACAGCATGCGAAGCAAACGAGTTAGCTTCAAATCCATGCGAACACATGATTTAGCTTCAAATCAATGCGAAGTAGTAGGCTTATCTTCGAATCCGTGCGAAACAAATGGTTTAGCCTCAAATACTTGTGATATACATGATTTAGCTTCAACACTATGCGAAACAAACGAGTTAGCTTCAAATCCATGCGAAACACATGATTTAGATTAAAATCAATGCGAAGTAGAAGGGTTACCTTCGAATCCATGCGAAACAAATGGTTTATCCGCAAATACTTGTGATATACATGATTCAGCTTCAACTGCATGCGAAACAAACGAGTCAGCTTCAAATCCATGCGAAACACAAGATTTAGCTTCAAATCAATGCGAATTAGAAGGGTTATCTTCGAATCCATGCGAAACATATGATATAGCTTCAAATACTTGTGATATACATGATTTATCTTCAACAACATGCGAAACAAACGAGTTAGCTTCAAGTCCAAACGAAAAACATGATTTAGTATCAAGTCAACGCGAAGTTGATGGCTTTGCTTCAAATCCATGCGAAACGAATGATTTAGCTTCACATACTTGTGAATATAAGTGATATAGCTTCAAATGCAGGCGAAACAAACGAGTCAGCTTCAAACCCATGCTAAACACATGATTTAGCATCTAATCAATGCGAAGTAGAAGGCTAATCTTCGAATCCATGCGAAACAAATGATATCGCTTCAAATACTTGTGATATACATGATTTAGTTTCAACAGCATGCGAAACAAACGAGTTAGCTTCAAATCCATGCGAAACACATGATTTAGCATCTAATCAATGCGAAGTAGGAGGCTGATCTTCGAATCCATGCGAAACAAATGGTTTAGCTTCAAATACTTGTGATACACTTGATTTAGCTTCAACAGCATGCGAAGCAAACGAGTAAGCTTCAAATCCATGCGAACACATGATTTAGCTTCAAATCAATGCGAAGTAGGAGGCTTATCTTCGAATCCATGCGAATCAAATGGTTTAGCTTCAAATACTTGTGATATACATGATTTAGCTTCAACAGCATGCGAAACAAACGAGTTAGCTTCAAATCCATGCGAAACACATGATTTAGATTAAAATCAATGTGAAGTAGAAGGGTTACCTTCGAATCCATGCGAAACAAATGGTTTAGCCGCAAATACTTGTGATATACATGATTCAGCTTCAACTGCATGCGAAACAAACGAGTCAGCTTCAAATCCATGCGGAACACATGATTTAGCTTCAAATCAATGCGAAGTGGAAGGCTTATCTTCGAATCCATGCGAAACGAATAGTTTAGCTTCAAATACTTTTGATATACATGATTCAGCTTCAACTGCCTGCGAAACAAACGAGTTAGCTTCAAATCCATGCGAAACACATGAATTAGCATCAAGTCAATGCGAAGTTGATGGCTTATCTTCGAATCCATGCGAAACGAATAGTTTAGCTTCAAATACTTTTGATATACATGATTCAGCTTCAACTGCCTGCGAAACAAACGAGTTAGCTTCAAAACATGCGAAACTCATGATTAAGTATCTAATCAATGCGAAGTAGAAGGCTGATCTTCGAATCCATGCGAAGCAAATGGTTTAGCTTCAAATACTTGTGATATACATGATTTAGTTTCAACAGCATGCGAAACAAACGAGTTAGATTCAAATCCATGCGAAACATATGATTTAGCTTCAAATCCTTGTGATATACATGATTTAGTTTCAACAGCATGCGATACAAACGAGTTAGCTTCAAATCCATGCGAAACACATGATTTAGCATCTAATCAATGCGAAGTAGAAGGCTGATCTTCGAATCCATGCGAAACAAATGGTTTAGCTTCAAATACTTGTGATACACTTGATTTAGCTTCAACAGCATGCGAAGCAAACGAGTTAGCTTCAAATCCATGCGAACACATGATTTAGCTTCAAATCAATGCGAAGTAGGAGGCTTATCTTCGAATCCGTGCGAAACAAATGGTTTAGACTCAAATACTTGTGATATACATGATTTAGCTTCAACACTATGCGAAACAAACGAGTTAGCTTCAAATCCATGCGAAACACAAGATTTAGATTAAAATCAATGCGAAGTAGAAGGGTTACCTTCGAATCCATGCGAAACAAATGGTTTATCCGCAAATACTTGTGATATACATGATTTATCTTCAACAACATGCGAAACAAACGAGTTAGCTTCAAGTCCAAACGAAAAACATGATTTAGTATCAAGTCAACGCGAAGTTGATGGCTTTGCTTCAAATCCATGCGAAACGAATGATTTAGCTTCACATACTTGTGAATATAAGTGATATAGCTTCAAATGCAGGCGAAACAAACGAGTTAGCTTCAAACCCATGCTAAACACATGATTTAGCTTCAAATCAATGCGAAGTAGGAGGCTTATCTTCGAATCCATGCGAAACAAATGGTTTAGCTTCAAATACTTGTGATATACATGATTTAGCTTCAACAGCATGCGAAACAAACGAGTTAGCTTCAAATCCATGCGAAACACATGATTTAGATTAAAATCAATGTGAAGTAGAAGGGTTACCTTCGAATCCATGCGAAACAAATGGTTTAGCTTCAAATACTTGTGATACACTTGATTTAGCTTCAACAGCATGCGAAGCAAACGAGTAAGCTTCAAATCCATGCGAACACATGATTTAGCTTCAAATCAATGCGAAGTGGAAGGCTTATCTTCGAATCCATGCGAAACGAATAGTTTAGCTTCAAATACTTTTGATATACATGATTCAGCTTCAACTGCCTGCGAAACAAACGAGTTAGCTTCAAATCCATGCGAAACACATGAATTAGCATCAAGTCAATGCGAAGTTGATGGCTTATCTTCGAATCCATGCGAAACGAATAGTTTAGCTTCAAATACTTTTGATATACATGATTCAGCTTCAACTGCCTGCGAAACAAACGAGTTAGCTTCAAAACATGCGAAACTCATGATTAAGTATCTAATCAATGCGAAGTAGAAGGCTGATCTTCGAATCCATGCGAAGCAAATGGTTTAGCTTCAAATACTTGTGATATACATGATTTAGTTTCAACAGCATGCGAAACAAACGAGTTAGATTCAAATCCATGCGAAACATATGATTTAGCTTCAAATCCTTGTGATATACATGATTTAGTTTCAACAGCATGCGATACAAACGAGTTAGCTTCAAATCCATGCGAAACACATGATTTAGCATCTAATCAATGCGAAGTAGAAGGCTGATCTTCGAATCCATGCGAAACAAATGGTTTAGCTTCAAATACTTGTGATACACTTGATTTAGCTTCAACAGCATGCGAAGCAAACGAGTTAGCTTCAAATCCATGCGAACACATGATTTAGCTTCAAATCAATGCGAAGTAGGAGGCTTATCTTCGAATCCGTGCGAAACAAATGGTTTAGCCTCAAATACTTGTGATATACATGATTTAGCTTCAACACTATGCGAAACAAACGAGTTAGCTTCAAATCCATGCGAAACACATGATTTAGATTAAAATCAATGCGAAGTAGAAGGGTTACCTTCGAATCCATGCGAAACAAATGGTTTATCCGCAAATACTTGTGATATACATGATTCAGCTTCAACTGCATGCGAAACAAACGAGTCAGCTTCAAATCCATGCGAAACACAAGATTTAGCTTCAAATCAATGCGAATTAGAAGGGTTATCTTCGAATCCATGCGAAACATATGATATAGCTTCAAATACTTGTGATATACATGATTTATCTTCAACAACATGCGAAACAAACGAGTTAGCTTCAAGTCCAAACGAAAAACATGATTTAGTATCAAGTCAACGCGAAGTTGATGGCTTTGCTTCAAATCCATGCGAAACGAATGATTTAGCTTCACATACTTGTGAATATAAGTGATATAGCTTCAAATGCAGGCGAAACAAACGAGTTAGCTTCAAACCCATGCTAAACACATGATTTAGCATCTAATCAATGCGAAGTAGAAGGCTAATCTTCGAATCCATGCGAAACAAATGATATCGCTTCAAATACTTGTGATATACATGATTTAGTTTCAACAGCATGCGAAACAAACGAGTTAGCTTCAAATCCATGCGAAACACATGATTTAGCATCTAATCAATGCGAAGTAGGAGGCCTGTCTTCGAATCCATGCGAAACAAATGGTTTAGCTTCAAATACTTGTGATACACTTGATTTAGCTTCAACAGCATGCGAAGCAAACGAGTAAGCTTCAAATCCATGCGAACACATGATTTAGCTTCAAATCAATGCGAAGTAGGAGGCTTATCTTCGAATCCATGCGAAACAAATGGTTTAGCTTCAAATACTTGTGATATGCATGATTTAGCTTCAACAGAATGCGAAACAATCGAGTTAGCTTCAAATCCATGCGAAACGCATGATTTACCATCTAATAAATGCGAATTAGAAGGCTTATCTTCGAATCCATGCGAAACAAATGGTTTAGCTTCAAATACTTATGATATACATGATTCAGCTTCAACTGCATGCTAAACAATCGAGTTAGCTTCAAATCCATGCGAAACACATGAATTAGCATCACGTCAACGCGAAGTTGATGGCTTAGCTTCAAATCCATGCAAAACGAATGATTTAGCTTCACATACTTGAAAATATAAGTGATATGGCTTCAAATGCAGGCGAAACAAACGAGTTAGCTTCAAACCCATGCGAAACACATGATTTAGCATCTAATCAATGCGAAGTAGGAGGCTTATCTTCGAATCCATGCGAAACAAATGGTTTAGCTTCAAATACTTGTGATATGCATGATTTAGCTTCAACAGAATGCGAAACAATCGAGTTAGCTTCAAATCCATGCGAAACGCATGATTTACCATCTAATAAATGCGAATTAGAAGGGTTATCTTGGAATCCATGCGAAACAAATGGTTTAGCTTCAAATACTTGTGATATACATGATTTAGATTCAACAGCATGCGAAACAAACGAGTTAGATTCAAATCCATGCGAAACACATGATTTAGCTTCAAATCAATGCGAAGTAGAAGGTTTATCTACGAATCCATGCGAAACAAATGGATTAGCTTCATATACTTGTGATATACATGATTTAGCTTCAACAGCATGCGAAATAAACGAGTTAGCTTCAAATCCATGCGAAACACATGATTTAGCTTCAAATCAATGCGAATTAGAAGGGTTATCTTCGAATCCATGCGAAACATATGATATAGCTTCAAATACTTGTGATATACATGATTTAGCTTCAACAGCATGCGAAACAAACGAGTTAGCTTCAAATCCATGCGAAACACATGATTTAGCATCTAATCAATACGAAGTAGAAGGTTGATCTTCGAATCCACGCGAAACAAATGGTTTAGCTTCAAATACTTGTGATACACTTGATTTAGCTTCAACAGCGTGCGAAGCAAACGAGTTAGCTTCAAATCCATGCGAACACATGATTTAGCTTCAAATCAATGCGAAGTAGGAGGCTTATCTTCGGATCCATGCGAAACAAATGGTTTAGCTTCAAATACTTGTGATATACATGATTTAGCTTCAACAGCATGAGAAACAAACGAGTTAGCTTCAAATCCATGCGAAACACATGATTTAGCCTCAAATCAATACCAATTAGAAGGGTTATCTTGGAATCCATGCGAAACAAATGGTTTAGCTTCAAATACTTGTGATATACATGATTTAGCTTCAACAGCATGCGAAACAAACGAGTTAACTTCAAGTCCAAGCGAAAGACATGATTTATCATCAAGTCAACGCGAAGTTGACGGCTTAGCTTCAAATCCATGCGAAACGAATGATTTAGCTTCACATACTTGAGAATATAAGTGATATAGCTTCAAATGCAGGCGAAACAAACGAGTTAGCTTCATACCCATGCGAAACACATGATTTAGCTTCAAATCAATGCGATGTGGAAGGCTAATCTTCGAATCCATGCGAAACAAATGGTTTAGCTTCAAATACTTGTGATATACATGATTTAGCTTCAACAGCATGCGAAACAAACGAGTTAGCTTCAAATCCATGCGAAACACATGATTTAGCATCTAATCAATACGAAGTAGAAGGTTGATCTTCGAATCCACGCGAAACAAATGGTTTAGCTTCAAATACTTGTGATACACTTGATTTAGCTTCAACAGCGTGCGAAGCAAACGAGTTAGCTTCAAATCCATGCGAACACATGATTTAGCTTCAAATCAATGCGAAGTAGGAGGCTTATCTTCGGATCCATGCGAAACAAATGGTTTAGCTTCAAATACTTGTGATATGCATGATTTAGCTTCAACAGCATGAGAAACAAACGAGTTAGCTTCAAATCCATGCGAAACACATGATTTAGCCTCAAATCAATGCCAATTAGAAGGGTTATCTTGGAATCCATGCGAAACAAATGGTTTAGCTTCAAATACTTGTGATACACTTGATTTAGCTTCAACAGCGTGCGAAGCAAACGAGTTAGCTTCAAATCCATGCGAACACATGATTTAGCTTCAAATCAATGCGAAGTAGGAGGCTTATCTTCGGATCCATGCGAAACAAATGGTTTAGCTTCAAATACTTGTGATATACATGATTTAGCTTCAACAGCATGCGAAACAAACGAGTTAACTTCAAGTCCAAGCGAAAGACATGATTTATCATCAAGTCAACGCGAAGTTGACGGCTTAGCTTCAAATCCATGCGAAACGAATGATTTAGCTTCACATACTTGAGAATATAAGTGATATAGCTTCAAATGCAGGCGAAACAAACGAGTTAGCTTCATACCCATGCGAAACACATGATTTAGCTTCAAATCAATGCGATGTGGAAGGCTAATCTTCGAATCCATGCGAAACAAATGGTTTAGCTTCAAATACTTGTGATATACATGACTTAGCTTCAACAGCATGCGAAACAAACGAGTTAGCTTCAAATCCATGCGAAACACATGATTTAGCTTCAAATCAATGCGAATTAGAAGGGTTATCTTCGAATCCATGCGAAACATATGATATAGCTTCAAATACTTGTGATATACATGATTTAGCTTCAAATCAATGCGAAGTAGGAGGCTTATCTTCGGATCCATGCGAAACAAATGGTTTAGCTTCAAATACTTGTGATATACATGATTTAGCTTCAACAGCATGCGAAACAAACGAGTTAGCTTCAAATCCATGCGAAACACATGATTTAGCATCTAATCAATGCGAAGTAGAAGGCTGATCTTCGAATCCATGCGAAACGAATGATTTAGCTTCACATACTTGAGAATATAAGTGATATAGCTTCAAATGCAGGCGAAACAAACGAGTTAGCTTCAAACCCATGCGAAACACATGATTTAGCATCTAATCAATGCGAAGTAGAAGGCTGATCTTCGAATCCATGCGAAACGAATGATTTAGCTTCACATACTTGAGAATATAAGTGATATAGCTTCAAATGCAGGCGAAACAAACGAGTTAGCTTCAAACCCATGCGAAACACATGATTTAGCATCTAATCAATGCGAAGTAGAATGCTGATCTTCGCAATCCATGGGAAGCAAATGATTTAGCTTCAAATACTTGTGATACACTTGATTTAGCTTCAACTGCATGCGAGACAAACGAGTTAACTTCAAATCCATGCGAAACACATGATTTAGCTTCAAATCAATGCGATGTGGAAGGCTGATCTTCGAATCCATGCGAAGTAAATTGTTTAGCTTCAAATACTTGTGATACACTTGATTTAGCTTCAACAGCATGCGAAACAAACGAGTTAGCTTCAAACCCATGCGAAACACATGATTTAGCATCTAATCAATGCGAAGTAGAAGGCTGATCTTCGAATCCATGCGAAACGAATGATTTAGCTTGACATACTTGAGAATATAAGTGATATAGCTTCAAATGCAGGCGAAACAAACGAGTTAGCTTCAAACCCATGCGAAACACATGATTTAGCATCTAATCAATGCGAAGTAGAAGGCTGATCTTCGAATCCATGCGAAGCAAATGGTTTAGCTTCAAATACTTGTGATATGCATGATTTAGCTTCAACAGAATGCGAAACAAACGAGTTAGCTTCAAATCTATGCGAAACGCATGATTTAGCATCTAATCAATGCGAAGTAGAAGGCTGATCTTCGAATCCATGCGAAACAAATGGTTTAGCTTCAAATACTTGTGATACACTTGATTTAGCTTCAACAGCATGCGAAGCAAACGAGTTAGCTTCAAATCCATGCGAACACATGATTTAGCTTCAAATCAATGCGAAGTAGGAGGCTTATCTTCGAATCCGTGCGAAACAAATGGTTTAGCCTCAAATACTTGTGATATACATGATTTAGCTTCAACACTATGCGAAACAAACGTGTTAGCTTCAAATCCATGCGAAACACATGATTTAGATTAAAATCAATGCGAAGTAGAAGGGTTACCTTCGAATCCATGCGAAACAAATGGTTTAGCCGCAAATACTTGTGATATACATGATTCAGCTTCAACTGCATGCGAAACAAACGAGTCAGCTTCAAATCCATGCGGAACACATGATTTAGCTTCAAATCAATGCGAAGTGGAAGGCTTATCTTCGAATCCATGCGAAACGAATAGTTTAGCTTCAAATACTTTTGATATACATGATTCAGCTTCAACTGCCTGCGAAACAAACGAGTTAGCTTCAAATCCATGCGAAACACATGAATAAGCATCAAGTCAACGCGAAGTTGATGGCTTAGCTTCAAATCCATGCAAAACGAATGATTTAGCTTCACATACTTGAAAATATAAGTGATATGGCTTCAAATGCAGGCGAAACAAACGAGTTAGCTTCAAACCCATGCGAAACACATGATTTAGCATCTAATCAATGCGATGTAGAAGGCTGATCTCCGAATCCATGCGAAGCAAATGGTTTAGCTTCAAATACTTGTGATATACATGATTTAGTTTCAACAGCATGCGAAACAAACGAGTTAGATTCAAATCCATGCGAAACACATGATTTAGCTTCAAATGAATGCGAAGTAGAAGGGTTACCTTCGAATCCATGCGAAACAAATGGTTTAGCCGCAAATACTTGTGACATACATGATTCAGCTTCAACTGCATGCGAAACAAACGAGTAAGCTTCAAATCCATGCGGAACACATGATTTAGCTTCAAATGAATGCGAAGTGGAAGGCTTATCTTCGAAACCATGCGAAACAAATGGTTTAGCTTGAAATACTTGTGATATACATGACTTAGCTTCAACAGCATGCGAAACAAACGAGTTAGCTTCACATCCATGCGAAACACATGATTTAGCTTCAAATCAATGCGAATTAGAAGGGTTATCTTCGAATCCATGCGAAACATATGATATAGCTTCAAATACTTGTGATATACATGATTTAGCTTCAACAGCATGCGAAACAAACGAGTTAGCTTCAAATCCATGCGAAACACATGATTTAGCTTCAAATCAATGCGAAGAAGAAGTGTTATCTTCGAATCCATGCGAAACGAATAGTTTAGCTTCAATTACTTGTGATATACATGATTTAGTTTCAACAGCATGCGAAACAAACGAGTTAGATTCAAATCCATGCGAAACACATGATTTAGCTTCAAATCAATGCGAAGTAGAAGGTTTATCTACGAATCCATGCGAAACAAATGGATTAGCTTCATATACTTGTGATATACATGATTTAGCTTCAACAGCATGCGAAATAAACGAGTTAGCTTCAAATCCATGCGAAACACATGATTTAGCTTCAAATCAATGCGAATTAGAAGGGTTATCTTCGAATCCATGCGAAACATATGATATAGCTTCAAATACTTGTGATATACATGATTTAGCTTCAACAGCATGCGAAACAAACGAGTTAGCTTCAAATCCATGCGAAACACATGATTTAGCATCTAATCAATACGAAGTAGAAGGTTGATCTTCGAATCCACGCGAAACAAATGGTTTAGCTTCAAATACTTGTGATACACTTGATTTAGCTTCAACAGCATGCGAAGCAAACGAGTTAGCTTCAAATCCATGCGAACACATGATTTAGCTTCAAATCAATGCGAAGTAGGAGGCTTATCTTCGGATCCATGCGAAACAAATGGTTTAGCTTCAAATACTTGTGATATACATGATTTAGCTTCAACAGCATGAGAAACAAACGAGTTAGCTTCAAATCCATGCGAAACACATGATTTAGCCTCAAATCAATGCCAATTAGAAGGGTTATCTTGGAATCCATGCGAAACAAATGGTTTAGCTTCAAATACTTGTGATATACATGATTTAGCTTCAACAGCATGCGAAACAAACGAGTTAACTTCAAGTCCAAGCGAAAGACATGATTTATCATCAAGTCAAAGCGAAGTTGACAGCTTAGCTTCAAATCCATGCGAAACGAATGATTTAGCTTCACATACTTGAGAATATAAGTGATATAGCTTCAAATGCAGGCGAAACAAACGAGTTAGCTTCATACCCATGCGAAACACATGATTTAGCTTCAAATCAATGCGATGTGGAAGGCTAATCTTCGAATCCATGCGAAACAAATGGTTTAGCTTCAAATACTTGTGATATACATGATTTAGCTTCAACAGCATGCGAAACAAACGAGTTAGCTTCAAATCCATGCGAAACGAATGACTTAGCATCAAATCAATGCGAAGTAGAAGGCTGACCTTCGAATCCATGCGAAGCAAATGGTTTAGCTTCAAATACTTGTGATATAAATGATTTAGTTTCAACAGCATGCGAAACAAACGAGTTAGCTTCAAATCAATGCGAAATACATGGATTATCTTCGAATCCATGCGAAACAAATGGTTTAACTTCAAATACTTGTGATATACATGATTTAGCTTCAACAGCATGCGAAGCAAACGAGTTATCTTCAAATCCAAGCGAACCACATGATTTATCTTCAAATCAATGCTAAGTAGAAAGCTTAGCTTCAAATCCATGCAAAACACATGATTTAGCTTCAAATCCAAGCGAAACACATGATTTAGCCTCAAATCAATGCGAAGTAGAAGGCTTAGCTTCGAATAAATGCGAAGCAAATTGTTTAGCTTCAAATACTTGTGATACACTTGATTTATCTTCAACAGCATGCGAAGCAAACGAGTTAGCATCAAATCCATGCGAACACATGATTTAGCTTCAAATCAATGCGAAGTAGGAGGCTTATCTTCGGATCCATGCGAAACAATTGGTTCTGCTTCAAATACTTGTGATATACATGATTTAGCTTCAACAGCATGAGAAACAAACGAGTTAGCTTCAAATCCATGTGAAACACATGATTTAGCTTCAAATCAATGCGAATTAGAAGGGTTATCTTGGAATCCATGCGAAACAAATGGTTTAGCTTCAAATACTTGTGATATACATGATTTAGCTTCAACAGCATTGGAAACAAACGAGTTAACTTCAAGTCCAAACGAAAAACATGATTTATGATCAAGTCAACGCGAAGTTGACGGCTTAGCTTCAAATCCATGCGAAACGAATGATTTAGCTTCACATACTTGAGAATATAAATGATATAGCTTCAAATGCAGGCGAAACAAACGTGTTAGCTTCAAACCCATGCGAAACACATGATTTAGCATCTAATCAATGCGAAGTAAAAGGCTGATCTTCGAATCCATGCGAAGCAAATGGTTTATCTTCAAATACTTGTGATATACATGATTTAGTTTCAACAGCATGCGAAACAAACGAGTTAGATTCAAATCCATGCGAAACACATGATTTAGCTTCAAATCAATGCGAAGTAGAAGGGTTACCTTCGAATCCATGCGAAACAAATGGTTTAGCCGCAAATACTTGTGATATACATGACTTAGCTTTAACAGCATGCGAAACAAACGAGGTAGCTTCAAATCCATGCGAACACATGATTTAGCTTCAAATCAATGCGAAGTAGGAGGCTTATCTTCGAATCCATGCGAAACAAATGGTTTAGCTTCAAATACTTGTGATATGCATGATTTAGCTTCAACAGAATGCGAAACAAACGAGTTAGCTTCAAATCTATGCGAAACGCATGATTTACCATCTAATAAATGCGAAGTAGAAGGCTGATCTTCGAATCCATGCGAAGCAAATGGTTTGGCTTCAAATACATGTGATACACTTGATTTAGCTTCAACAGAATGCGAAACAAACGAGGTAGCTTCAAGTCCATGCGAACACATGATTTAGCTTCAAATCAATGCGAGGTAGGAGGCTTATCTGCGAATCCATGCGAAACAAATGGTTTAGCTTCAAATACTTGTGATATACATGACTTAGCTTCAACAGCATGCGAAACAAACGAGTTAGCTTCAAATCCATGCGAAACACATGATTTAGCTTCAAATCAATGCGAATTAGAAGGGTTATCTTCGAATCCATGCGAAACATATGATATAGCTTCAAATACTTGTGATATACATGATTTAGCTTCAAATCAATGCGAAGTAGGAGGCTTATCTTCGGATCCATGCGAAACAAATGGTTTAGCTTCAAATACTTGTGATATACATGATTTAGCTTCAACAGCATGAGAAACAAACGAGTTAGCTTCAAATCCATGTGAAACACATGATTTAGCTTCAAATCAATGCGAATTAGAAGGGTTATCTTGGAATCCATGCGAAACAAATGGTTTAGCTTCAAATACTTGTGATATACATGATTTAGCTTCAACTGCCTAGGAAACAATCGAGTTAGCTTCAAATCCATGCGAAACACATGAATTAGCATCAAGTCAACGCGAAGTTGATGGCTTAGCTTCAAATCCATGCAAAACGAATGATTTAGCTACACATATTTGAAAATATAAGTGATATGGCTTCAAATGCAGGCGAAACAAACGAGTTAGCTTCAAACCCATGCGATACACATGATTTAGCATCTAATCAATGCGAAGTAGAAGGATGATCTTCGAATCCATGCGAAGCAAATGGTTTAGCTTCAAATACTTGTGATATACATGATTTCGTTTCAACAGCATGCGAAACAAACGAGTTAGATTCAAATCCATGCGAAACACATGATGTAGCTTCAAATCAATGCGAAGTAGAAGGGTTACCTTCGAATCCATGCAAAACAAATGGTTTAGCCGCAAACACTTGTGATATACATGATTCAGCTTCAACTGCATGCGAAACAAACGAGTTAGATTCAAATCCGTGCGGAACACATGATTTAGCTTCAAATGTATGCGAAGTAGAAGGCTTATCTTCGAATCCATGCGAAACAAATGGTTTAGCTTCAAATACTTGTGATATACATGACTTAGCTTCAACAGCATGCGAAACAAACGAGGTAGCTTCAATTCCATGCGAACACATGATTTAGCTTCAAATCAATGCGAAGTAGATGGCTTATCTTCGAATCCATGCGAAACAAATGGTTTAGCTTCAAATACTTGTGATATGCATGATTTAGCTTCAACAGAATGCGAAACAATCGAGTTAGCTTCAAATCCATGCGAAACGCATGATTTACCATCTAATAAATGCCAATTAGAAGGGTTATCTTGGAATCCATGCGAAACAAATGGTTTAGCTTCAAATACTTGTGATATACATGATTTAGCTTCAACAGCATGCGAAACAAACGAGTTAACTTCAAGTCCAAGCGAAAGACATGATTTATCATCAAGTCAACGCGAAGTTGACAGCTTAGCTTCAAATCCATGCGAAGCAAATGGATTAGCTTCATATACTTGTGATATACATGATTTAGCTTCAACAGCATGCGAAATAAACGAGTTAGCTTCAAATCCATGCGAAACACGTGATTTAGCTTCAAATCAATGCGAATTAGAAGGGTTATCTTCGAATCCATGCGAAACATATGATATAGCTTCAAATACTTGTGATATACATGATTTAGCTTCAACAGCATGCGAAACAAACGAGTTAGCTTCAAATCCATGCGAAACACATGATTTAGCATCTAATCAATACGAAGTAGAAGGTTGATCTTCGAATCCACGCGAAACAAATGGTTTAGCTTCAAATACTTGTGATACACTTGATTTAGCTTCAACAGCATGCGAAGCAAACGAGTTAGCTTCAAATCCATGCGAACACATGATTTAGCTTCAAATCAATGCGAAGTAGGAGGCTTATCTTCGGATCCATGCGAAACAAATGGTTTAGCTTCAAATACTTGTGATATACATGATTTAGCTTCAACAGCATGAGAAACAAACGAGTTAGCTTCAATCCATGCGAAACACATGATTTAGCCTCAAATCAATGCCAATTAGAAGGGTTATCTTGGAATCCATGCGAAACAAATGGTTTAGCTTCAAATACTTGTGATATACATGATTTAGCTACAACAGCATTGGAAACAAACGAGTTAACTTCAAGTCCAAACGAAAAACATGATTTATGATCAAGTCAACGCGAAGTTGACGGCTTAGCTTCAAATCCATGCGAAACGAATGATTTAGCTTCACATACTTGAGAATATAAATGATATAGCTTCAAATGCAGGCGAAACAAACGTGTTAGCTTCAAACCCATGCGAGACACATGATTTAGCATCTAATCAATGCGAAGTAGAAGGCTGATCTTCGAATCCATGCGAAGCAAATGGTTTAGCTTCAAATACTTGTGATATACATGATTTAGTTTCAACAGCATGCGAAACAAACGAGTTAGATTCAAATCCATGCGAAACACATGATTTAGCTTCAAATCAATGCGAAGTAGAAGGGTTACCTTCGAATCCATGCGAAACAAATGGTTTAGCCGCAAATACTTGTGATATACATGACTTAGCTTTAACAGCATGCGAACAAACGAGGTAGCTTCAAATCCATGCGAACACATGATTTAGCTTCAAATCAATGCGAATTAGAAGGGTTATCTTGGAATCCATGCGAAACAAATGGTTTAGCTTCAAATACTTGTGATATACATGATTTAGCTTCAACAGCATTGGAAACAAACGAGTTAACTTCAAGTCCAAACGAAAAACATGATTTATGATCAAGTCAACGCGAAGTTGATGGCTTAGCTTCAAATCCATGCAAAACGAATGATTTAGCTACACATACTTGAAAATATAAGTGATATGGCTTCAAATGCAGGCGAAACAAACGAGTTAGCATCAAACCCATGCGATACACATGATTTAGTATCTAATCAATGCGAAGTAGAAGGATGATCTTCGAATCCATGCGAAGCAAATGGTTTAGCTTCAAATACTTGTGATATACATGATTTCGTTTCAACAGCATGCGAAACAAACGAGTTAGATTCAAATCCATGCGAAACACATGATGTAGCTTCAAATCAATGCGAAGTAGAAGGGTTACCTTCGAATCCATGCAAAACAAATCGTTTAGCCGCAAACACTTGTGATATACATGACTCAGCTTCAACTGCATGCGAAACAAACGAGTTAGATTCAAATCCATGCGAACACATGATTTAGCTTCAAATGTATGCGAAGTAGAAGGCTTATCTTCGAATCCATGCGAAACAAATGGTTTAGCTTCAAATACTTGTGATATACATGACTTAGCTTCAACAGCATGCGAAACAAACGAGGTAGCTTCAATTCCATGCGAACACATGATTTAGCTTCAAATCAATGCGAAGTAGATGGCTTATCTTCGAATCCATGCGAAACAAATGGTTTAGCTTCAAATACTTGTGATATGCATGATTTAGCTTCAACAGAATGCGAAACAATCGAGTTAGCTTCAAATCCATGCGAAACGCATGATTTACCATCTAATAAATGCGAATTAGAAGGGTTATCTTGGAATCCATGCGAAACAAATGGTTTAGCTTCAAATACTTGTGATATACATGATTTAGTTTCAACAGCATGCGAAACAAACGAGTTAGATTCAAATCCATGCGAAACACATGATTTAGCTTCAAATCAATGCGAAGTAGAAGGTTTATCTACGAATCCATGCGAAGCAAATGGATTAGCTTCATATACTTGTGATATACATGATTTAGCTTCAACAGCATGCGAAATAAACGAGTTAGCTTCAAATCCATGCGAAACACATGATTTAGCTTCAAATCAATGCGAATTAGAAGGGTTATCTTCGAATCCATGCGAAACATATGATATAGCTTCAAATACTTGTGATATACATGATTTAGCTTCAACAGCATGCGAAACAAACGAGTTAGCTTCAAATCCATGCGAAACACATGATTTAGCATCTAATCAATACGAAGTAGAAGGTTGATCTTCGAATCCACACGAAACAAATGGTTTAGCTTCAAATACTTGTGATACACTTGATTTAGCTTCAACAGCATGCGAAGCAAACGAGTTAGCTTCAAATCCATGCGAACACATGATTTAGCTTCAAATCAATGCGAAGTAGGAGGCTTATCTTCGGATCCATGCGAAACAAATGGTTTAGCTTCAAATACTTGTGATATACATGATTTAGCTTCAACAGCATGAGAAACAAACGAGTTAGCTTCAAATCCATGCGAAACACATGATTTAGCCTCAAATCAATGCCAATTAGAAGGGTTATCTTGGAATCCATGCGAAACAAATGGTTTAGCTTCAAATACTTGTGATATACATGATTTAGCTTCAACAGCATGCGAAACAAACGAGTTAACTTCAAGTCCAAACGAAAAACATGATTTATGATCAAGTCAACGCGAAGTTGACGGCTTAGCTTCAAATCCATGCGAAACGAATGATTTAGCTTCACATACTTGAGAATATAAATGATATAGCTTCAAATGCAGGCGAAACAAACGTGTTAGCTTCAAACCCATGCGAGACACATGATTTAGCATCTAATCAATGCGAAGTAGAAGGCTGATCTTCGAATCCATGCGAAGCAAATGGTTTAGCTTCAAATACTTGTGATATACATGATTTAGTTTCAACAGCATGCGAAACAAACGAGTTAGATTCAAATCCATGCGAAACACATGATTTAGCTTCAAATCAATGCGAAGTAGAAGGGTTACCTTCGAATCCATGCGAAACAAATGGTTTAGCCGCAAATACTTGTGATATACATGACTTAGCTTTAACAGCATGCGAAACAAACGAGGTAGCTTCAAATCCATGCGAACACATGATTTAGCTTCAAATCAATGCGAAGTAGGAGGCTGATCTTCGAATCCATGCGAAACAAATGATTTAGCTTCAAATACTTGTGATATACATGATTTAGCTTCAACAGCATGAGAAACAAACGAGTTAGCTTCAAATCCATGTGAAACACATGATTTAGCTTCAAATCAATGCGAATTAGAAGGGTTATCTTCGAATCCATGCGAAACATATGATATAGCTTCAAATACTTGTGATATACATCATTTAGCTTCAACTGCCTAGGAAACAATCGAGTTAGCTTCAAATCCATGCGAAACACATGAATTAGCATCAAGTCAACGCGAAGTTGATGGCTTAGCTTCAAATCCATGCAAAACGAATGATTTAGCTACACATATTTGAAAATATAAGTGATATGGCTTCAAATGCAGGCGAAACAAACGAGTTAGCTTCAAACCCATGCGATACACATGATTTAGCATCTAATCAATGCGAAGTAGAAGGATGATCTTCGAATCCATGCGAAGCAAATGGTTTAGCTTCAAATACTTGTGATATACATGATTTCGTTTCAACAGCATGCGAAACAAACGAGTTAGATTCAAATCCATGCGAAACACATGATGTAGCTTCAAATCAATGCGAAGTAGAAGGGTTACCTTCGAATACATGCAAAACAAATGGTTTAGCCGCAAACACTTGTGATATACATGATTCAGCTTCAACTGCATGCGAAACAAACGAGTTAGATTCAAATCCATGCGGAACACATGATTTAGCTTCAAATGAATGCGAAGTAGAAGGCTTATCTTCGAATCCATGCGAAACAAATGGTTTAGCTTCAAATACTTGTGATATACATGATATAGCTTCAACAGCATGCGAAACAAACGAGTTAGCTTCAAATCCAAGCGAAACACATGATTTAGATTAAAATCAATGCGAAGTAGAAGGCTTATCTACGAATCCATGCGAAACAAATGGATTAGCTTCATATACTTGTGATATACATGATTTAGCTTCAACAGCATGCGAAACAAACGAGTTAGCTTCAAATCCATGCGGAACACATGATTTAGCTTCAAATGAATGCGAAGTGGAAGGCTTATCTTCGAAACCATGCGAAACAAATGGTTTAGCTTCAAATGCTTGTGATATACATGATATAGCTTCAACAGCATGCGAAACAAACGAGTTAGCTTCAAATCCAAGCGAAACACATGATTTAGATTAAAATCAATGCGAAGTAGAAGGCTTATCTTCGAATCCATGCGAAACGAATAGTTTAGCTTCAAATACTTTTGATATAAATGATTCAGATTCAACTGCCTGCGAAACAAACGAGTTAGCTTCAAATCCATGCGAGACACATGAATTAGCATCAAGTCATCGCGAAGTTGATGGCTTAGCTTCAAATCCATGCAAAACGAATGATTTAGCTTCACATACTTGTGAATATAAGTGATATAGCTTCAAATGCAGGCGAAACACACGAGTTAGCTTCAAACCCATGCGATGCACATGATTTAGCATCTAATCAATGCGAAGTAGAAGGCTGATCTTCGAATCCATGCGAAGCAAATGGTTTAGCTTCAAATACTTGTGATATACATTATTTCGTTTCAACAGCATGCGAAACAAACGAGTTAGATTCAAATCCATGCGAAACACATGATGTAGCTTCAAATCAATGCGAAGTAGAAGGCTGACCTTCGAATCCATGCGAAGCAAATGGTTTAGCTTCAAATACTTGTGATATACATGATTCAGCTTCAACTGCATGCGAAACAAACGAGTTAGCTTCAAATCCATGCGGGACACATGATTTTGCTTCAAATCAATGCGAAGTGGAAGGCTTATCTTCGAATCCATGCGAAACGAATAGTTTAGCTTCAAATACTTTTGATATACATGATTCAGCTTCAACTGCCTAGGAAACAAACGAGTTAGCTTCAAATCCATGCGAAACACCTGAATTAGCATCAAGTCAACGCGAAGTTGACGGCTTAGCTTCAAATCCATGCAAAACGAATGATTTAGCTTCACATATTTCAAAATATAAGTGATATGGCTTGAAATGCAGGCGAAACAAACGAGTTAGCTTCAAACCCATGCGATACACATGATTTAGCATCTAATCAATGCGAAGTAGAAGGATGATCTTCGAATCCATGCGAAGCAAATGGTTTAGCTTCAAATACTTGTGATATACATGATTTCGTTTCAACAGCATGCGAAACAAACGAGTTAGATTCAAGTCCATGCGAAACACATGATGTAGCTTCAAATCAATGCGAAGTGGAAGGCTTAGCTTCGAATCCATGCGAAACAAATGGTTTAGCTTCAAATACTTGTGATATACATGACATAGCTTCAACAGCATGCGAAATAAACGAGTTAGCTTCAAATCCATGCGAAACACATTATTTAGCTACAAATCAATGCGAAGTAGGTGGCTTATCTTCGATTCCATGCGATACAAATGGTTTAGCTTCAAATACTTGTGATATACATGATTTAGCTTCAACAGCATTGGAAACAAACGAGTTAACTTCAAGTCCAAGCGAAAAACATGATTTATCATCAAGTCAACGCGAAGTTGACGGCTTAGCTTCAAATCCATGCGAAACGAATGATTTAGCTTCACATACTTGAGAATATAAATGATATAGCTTCAAATGCAGGTGAAACAAACGAGTTAGCTTCAAGTCCAAGCGAAAAACATGATTTATCATCAAGTCAACGCGAAGTTGACGGCTTAGCTTCAAATCCATGCGAAACGAATGATTTAGCTTCACATATTTGAAAATATAAGTGATATGGCTTCAAATGCAGGCGAATCAAACGAGTTAGCTTCAAACCCATACGATGCACATGATTTAGCATCTAATCAATGCGAAGTAGAAGGCTGATCTTCGAATACATGCGAAGCAAATGGTTTAGCTTCAAATACTTGTGATATACATTATTTCGTTTCAACAGCATGCGAAACAAACGAGTTAGATTCAAATCCATGCGAAACACATGATGTAGCTTCAAATCAATGCGAAGTAGAAGGGTTACCTTCGAATCCATGCGAAACAAATGGTTTAGCCGCAAATACTTGTGATGTACATGATTCAGCTTCAACTGCATGCGAAACAGACGAGTTAACTTCAAATCCATGCGGAACACATGATTTAGCTTCAAATGAATGCGAAGTGGAAGGCTTATCTTCGAATCCATGCGAAACGAATGGTTTAGCTTCAAATACTTGTGATATACATGACTTAGCTTCAACAGCATGCGAAACGAACGAGTTAGCTTCAAATCCATGCGAAACACATGATTTAGCTTCAAATCAATGCGAAGTAGAAGGCTTATCTTCGAATCCATGCGAAACAAATGGTTTAGCTTCAAATACTTGTGATATACATGATTTAGCTTCAACTGCATGCGAAACAAACGAGTTAGCTTCAAATCCATGCGAAACAAATGACTTAGCAGCAAATCAATGCGAAGTAGAAGGCTGACCTACGAATCCATGCGAAGCAAATGGTTTAGCTTCAAATACTTGTGATATACATGATTTAGCTTCAACAGCATGCGAAGCAAACGAGTTATCTTCAAATCCAAACGAAACACATGATTTATCTTCAAATCAATGCTAAGTAGAAAGCTTAGCTTCAAATCCATGGGAATCAAATGGTTTAGCTTCAAATACTTGTGATATACATGATTTAGCTTCAACTGCTAGCGAAAAAACGAGTTAGCTTCAAATCCAAGCGAAACACATGATTTAGCTTCAAATCAATGCGAAGTAGAAGGCTTAGCTTCGAATAAATGCAAAGCAAATTGTTTAGCTTCAAATACTTGTGATACACTTGATTTAGCTGCAACTGCTAGCGAAAAACGAGTTAGCTTTAAATCCAAGCGAAACACATGATTTAGCCTCAAATCAATGCGAAGTAGAAGGCTTAGCTTCGAATAAATGCGAAGCAAATTGTTTAGCTTCAAATACTTGTGGTACACTTGATTTAGCTTCAACAGCATGCGAAGCAAACGAGTTAGTATCAAATCCATGCGAACACATGATTTAGCTACAAATCAATGCGAATTAGAAGGGTTATCTTGGAATCCATGCGAAACAAATGGTTTAGCTTCAAATACTTGTGATATACATGATTTAGCTTCAACAGCATTGGAAACAAACGAGTTAACTTCAAGTCCAAGCGAAAAACATGATTTATCATCAAGTCAACGCGAAGTTGACGGCTTAGCTTCAAATCCATGCGAAACGAATGATTTAGCTTCACATACTTGAGAATATAAATGATATAGCTTCAAATGCAGGCGAAACAAACGTGTTAGCTTCAAACCCATGCGAGACACATGATTTAGCATCTAATCAATGCGAAGTAGAAGGCTGATCTTCGAATCCATGCGAAGCAAATGGTTTAGCTTCAAATACTTGTGATATAAATGATTTAGTTTCAACAGCATGCGAAACAAACGAGTTAGATTCAAATCCATGCAAAACACGTGATTTAGCTTCAAATCAATGCGAAATAGATGGATTATCTTCGAATCCATGCGAAACAAATGGTTTAACTTCAAATACTTGTGATATACACGATTTAGCTTCAACACCATGCGAAGCAAACGAGTTAGCTTCAAATCCATGCGAACACATGATTTAGCTTCAAATCAATGCGAAGTAGGAGGCTTATCTTCGAATCCATGCGAAACAAATGGTTTAGCTCCAAATACTTGTGATATGCATGATTTAGCTTCAACAGAATGCGAAACAAACGAGTTAGCTTCAAATCCATGCGAAACGCATGATTTACCATCTAATAAATGCGAAGTAGAAGGCTGATCTTCGAATCAATGCGAAGCAAATGGTTTGGCTTCAAATACTTGTGATACACTTGATTTAGCTTCAACAGAATGCGAAACAAACGAGGTAGCTTCCAGTCCATGCGAACACATGATTTAGCTACAAATCAATGCGAGGTAGGAGGCTTATCTTCGAATCCATGCGAAACAAATGGTTTAGCTTCAAATACTTGTGATATACATGACTTACCTTCATCAGCATGCGAAACAAACGAGTTAGCTTCAAATCCATGCGAAACACATGATTTAGCTTCAAATCAATGCGAAGAAGAAGGGTTATCTTCGAATCCATGCGAAACGAATAGTTTAGCTTCAAATACTTGTGATATTCATGATTCAGCTTCAACTGCATGCGAAACAAACGAGTTAGCTTCAAATCCATGCGAAACAAATGATTTAGCATCAAATCAATGCGAAGTAGAAGGCTGACATTCGAATCCATGCGAAGCAAATGGTTTAGCTTCAAATACTTGTGATATAAATGATTAAGTTTCAACAGCATGCGAAACAAACGAGTTAGATTCAAATCCATGCAAAACACGTGATTTAGCTTCAAATCAATGCGAAATAGATGGATTATCTTCGAATCCATGCGAAACAAATGGTTTAACTTCAAATACTTGTGATATACACGATTTAGCTTCAACACCATGCGAAGCAAACGAGTTAGCTTCAAATCCATGCGAACACATGATTTAGCTTCAAATCAATGCGAAGTAAGAGGCTTATCTTCGAATCCATGCGAAACAAATGGTTTAGCTCCAAATACTTGTGATATGCATGATTTAGCTTCAACAGAATGCGAAACAAACGGCTTAGCTTCAAATCCATGCGAAACGAATGATTTAGCTTCACATACTTGAGAATATAAGTGATATAGCTTCAAATGCAGGCGAAACAAACGAGTTAGCTTCATACCCATGCGAAACACATGATTTAGCTTCAAATCAATGCGATGTGGAAGGCTAATCTTCGAATCCATGCGAAACAAATGGTTTAGCTTCAAATACTTGTGATATACATGATTTAGCTTCAACAGCATGCGAAACAAACGAGTTAGCTTCAAATCCATGCGAAACGAATGACTTAGCATCAAATCAATGCGAAGTAGAAGGCTGACCTTCGAATCCATGCGAAGCAAATGGTTTAGCTTCAAATACTTGTGATATAAATGATTTAGTTTCAACAGCATGCGAAACAAACGAGTTAGCTTCAAATCAATGCGAAATAGATGGATTATCTTCGAATCCATGCGAAACAAATGGTTTAACTTCAAATACTTGTGATATACATGATTTAGCTTCAACAGCATGCGAAGCAAACGAGTTATCTTCAAATCCAAGCGAAACACATGATTTATCTTCAAATCAATGCTAAGTAGAAAGCTTAGCTTCAAATCCATGCAAAACACATGATTTAGCTTCAAATCCAAGCGAAACACATGATTTAGCCTCAAATCAATGCGAAGTAGAAGGCTTAGCTTCGAATAAATGCGAAGCAAATTGTTTAGCTTCAAATACTTGTGATACACTTGATTTAGCTTCAACAGCATGCGAAGCAAACGAGTTAGCATCAAATCCATGCGAACACATGATTTAGCTTCAAATCAATGCGAAGTAGGAGGCTTATCTTCGGATCCATGCGAAACAAATGGTTCTGCTTCAAATACTTGTGATATACATGATTTAGCTTCAACAGCATGAGAAACAAACGAGTTAGCTTCAAATCCATGTGAAACACATGATTTAGCTTCAAATCAATGCGAATTAGAAGGGTTATCTTGGAATCCATGCGAAACAAATGGTTTAGCTTCAAATACTTGTGATATACATGATTTAGCTTCAACTGCCTAGGAAACAATCGAGTTAGCTTCAAATCTATGCGAAACACATGAATTAGCATCAAGTCAACGCGAAGTTGATGGCTTAGCTTCAAATCCATGCAAAACGAATGATTTAGCTACACATATTTGAAAATATAAGTGATATGGCTTCAAATGCAGGCGAAACAAACGAGTTAGCTTCAAACCCATGCGATACACATGATTTAGCATCTAATCAATGCGAAGTAGAAGGATGATCTTCGAATCCATGCGAAGCAAATGGTTTAGCTTCAAATACTTGTGATATACATGATTTCGTTTCAACAGCATGCGAAACAAACGAGTTAGATTCAAATCCATGCGAAACACATGATGTAGCTTCAAATCAATGCGAAGTAGAAGGGTTACCTTCGAATCCATGCAAAACAAATGGTTTAGCCGCAAACACTTGTGATATACATGATTCAGCTTCAACTGCATGCGAAACAAACGAGTTAGATTCAAATCCGTGCGGAACACATGATTTAGCTTCAAATGTATGCGAAGTAGAAGGCTTATCTTCGAATCCATGCGAAACAAATGGTTTAGCTTCAAATACTTGTGATATACATGACTTAGCTTCAACAGCATGCGAAACAAACGAGGTAGCTTCAATTCCATGCGAACACATGATTTAGCTTCAAATCAATGCGAAGTAGATGGCTTATCTTCGAATCCATGCGAAACAAATGGTTTAGCTTCAAATACTTGTGATATGCATGATTTAGCTTCAACAGAATGCGAAACAATCGAGTTAGCTTCAAATCCATGCGAAACGCATGATTTACCATCTAATAAATGCGAATTAGAAGGGTTATCTTGGAATCCATGCGAAACAAATGGTTTAGCTTCAAATACTTGTGATATACATGATTTAGTTTCAACAGCATGCGAAACAAACGAGTTAGATTCAAATCCATGCGAAACACATGATTTAGCTTCAAATCAATGCGAAGTAGAAGGTTTATCTACGAATCCATGAGAAGCAAATGGATTAGCTTCATATACTTGTGATATACATGATTTAGCTTCAACAGCAAGCGAAATAAACGAGTTAGCTTCAAATCCATGCGAAACACATGATTTAGCTTCAAATCAATGCGAATTAGAAGGGTTATCTTCGAATCCATGCGAAACATATGATATAGCTTCAAATACTTGTGATATACATGATTTAGCTTCAACAGCATGCGAAACAAACGAGTTAGCTTCAAATCCATGCGAAACACATGATTTAGCATCTAATCAATACGAAGTAGAAGGTTGATCTTCGAATCCACGCGAAACAAATGGTTTAGCTTCAAATACTTGTGATACACTTGATTTAGCTTCAACAGCATGCGAAGCAAACGAGTTAGCTTCAAATCCATGCGAACACATGATTTAGCTTCAAATCAATGCGAAGTAGGAGGCTTATCTTCGGATCCATGCGAAACAAATGGTTTAGCTTCAAATACTTGTGATATACATGATTTAGCTTCAACAGCATGAGAAACAAACGAGTTAGCTTCAAATCCATGCGAAACACATGATTTAGCCTCAAATCAATGCCAATTAGAAGGGTTATCTTGGAATCCATGCGAAACAAATGGTTTAGCTTCAAATACTTGTGATATACATGATTTAGCTTCAACAGCATGCGAAACAAACGAGTTAACTTCAAGTCCAAGCGAAAGACATGATTTATCATCAAGTCAACGCGAAGTTGACGGCTTAGCTTCAAATCCATGCGAAACGAATGATTTAGCTTCACATACTTGAGAATATAAGTGATATAGCTTCAAATGCAGGCGAAACAAACGAGTTAGCTTCATACCCATGCGAAACACATGATTTAGCTTCAAATCAATGCGATGTGGAAGGCTAATCTTCGAATCCATGCGAAACAAATGGTTTAGCTTCAAATACTTGTGATATACATGATTTAGCTTCAACAGCATGCGAAACAAACGAGTTAGCTTCAAATCCATGCGAAACGAATGACTTAGCATCAAATCAATGCGAAGTAGAAGGCTGACCTTCGAATCCATGCGAAGCAAATGGTTTGGCTTCAAATACTTGTGATATAAATGATTTAGTTTCAACAGCATGCGAAACAAACGAGTTAGCTTCAAATCAATGCGAAATAGATGGATTATCTTCGAATCCATGCGAAACAAATGGTTTAACTTCAAATACTTGTGATATACATGATTTAGCTTCAACAGCATGCGAAGCAAACGAGTTATCTTCAAATCCAAGCGAAACACATGATTTATCTTCAAATCAATGCTAAGTAGAAAGCTTAGCTTCAAATCCATGCAAAACACATGATTTAGCTTCAAATCCAAGCGAAACACATGATTTAGCCTCAAATCAATGCGAAGTAGAAGGCTTAGCTTCGAATAAATGCGAAGCAAATTGTTTAGCTTCAAATACTTGTGATACACTTGATTTAGCTTCAACAGCATGCGAAGCAAACGAGTTAGCATCAAATCCATGCGAACACATGATTTAGCTTCAAATCAATGCGAAGTAGGAGGCTTATCTTCGGATCCATGCGAAACAAATGGTTCTGCTTCAAATACTTGTGATATACATGATTTAGCTTCAACAGCATGAGAAACAAACGAGTTAGCTTCAAATCCACGTGAAACACATGATTTAGCTTCAAATCAATGCGAATTAGAAGGGTTATCTTGGAATCCATGCGAAACAAATGGTTTAGCTTCAAATACTTGTGATATACATGATTTAGCTACAACAGCATTGGAAACAAACGAGTTAACTTCAAGTCCAAACGAAAAACATGATTTATGATCAAGTCAACGCGAAGTTGACGGCTTAGCTTCAAATCCATGCGAAACGAATGATTTAGCTTCACATACTTGAGAATATAAATGATATAGCTTCAAATGCAGGCGAAACAAACGTGTTAGCTTCAAACCCATGCGAGACACATGATTTAGCATCTAATCAATGCGAAGTAGAAGGCTGATCTTCGAATCCATGCGAAGCAAATGGTTTAGCTTCAAATACTTGTGATATACATGATTTAGTTTCAACAGCATGCGAAACAAACGAGTTAGATTCAAATCCATGCGAAACACATGATTTAGCTTCAAATCAATGCGAAGTAGAAGGGTTACCTTCGAATCCATGCGAAACAAATGGTTTAGCCGCAAATACTTGTGATATACATGACTTAGCTTTAACAGCATGCGAAACAAACGAGATAGCTTCAAATCCATGCGAACACATGATTTAGCTTCAAATCAATGCGAATTAGAAGGGTTATCTTGGAATCCATGCGAAACAAATGGTTTAGCTTCAAATACTTGTGATATACATGATTTAGCTTCAACAGCATTGGAAACAAACGAGTTAACTTCAAGTCCAAACGAAAAACATGATTTATGATCAAGTCAACGCGAAGTTGATGGCTTAGCTTCAAATCCATGCGAAACGAATGATTTAGCTACACATACTTGAAAATATAAGTGATATGGCTTCAAATGCAGGCGAAACAAACGAGTTAGCTTCAAACCCATGCGATACACATGATTTAGCATCTAATCAATGCGAAGTAGAAGGATGATCTTCGAATCCATGCGAAGCAAATGGTTTAGCTTCAAATACTTGTGATATACATGATTTCGTTTGAACAGCATGCGAAACAAACGAGTTAGATTCAAATCCATGCGAAACACATGATGTAGCTTCAAATCAATGCGAAGTAGAAGGGTTACCTTCGAATCCATGCAAAACAAATGGTTTAGCCGCAAACACTTGTGATATACATGATTCAGCTTCAACTGCATGCGAAACAAACGAGTTAGATTCAAATCCATGCGGAACACATGATTTAGCTTCAAATGTATGCGAAGTAGAAGGCTTATCTTCGAATCCATGCGAAACAAATGGTTTAGCTTCAAATACTTGTGATATACATGACTTAGCTTCAACAGCATGCGAAACAAACGAGGTAGCTTCAATTCCATGCGAACACATGATTTAGCTTCAAATCAATGCGAAGTAGATGGCTTATCTTCGAATCCATGCGAAACAAATGGTTTAGCTTCAAATACTTGTGATATGCATGATTTAGCTTCAACAGAATGCGAAACAATCGAGTTAGCTTCAAATCCATGCGAAACGCATGATTTACCATCTAATAAATGCGAATTAGAAGGGTTATCTTGGAATCCATGCGAAACAAATGGTTTAGCTTCAAATACTTGTGATATACATGATTTAGTTTCAACAGCATGCGAAACAAACGAGTTAGATTCAAATCCATGCGAAACACATGATTTAGCTTCAAATCAATGCGAAGTAGAAGGTTTATCTACGAATCCATGCGAAGCAAATGGATTAGGTTCATATACTTGTGATATACATGATTTAGCTTCAACAGCATGCGAAATAAACGAGTTAGCTTCAAATCCATGCGAAACACATGATTTAGCTTCAAATCAATGCGAATTAGAAGGGTTATCTTCGAATCCATGCGAAACATATGATATAGCTTCAAATACTTGTGATATACATGATTTAGCTTCAACAGCATGCGAAACAAACGAGTTAGCTTCAAATCCATGCGAAACACATGATTTAGCATCTAATCAATACGAAGTAGAAGGTTGATCTTCGAATCCACGCGAAACAAATGGTTTAGCTTCAAATACTTGTGATACACTTGATTTAGCTTCAACAGCATGCGAAGCAAACGAGTTAGCTTCAAATCCATGCGAACACATGATTTAGCTTCAAATCAATGCGAAGTAGGAGGCTTATCTTCGGATCCATGCGAAACAAATGGTTTAGCTTCAAATACTTGTGATATACATGATTTAGCTTCAACAGCATGAGAAACAAACGAGTTAGCTTCAAATCCATGCGAAACACATGATTTAGCCTCAAATCAATGCCAATTAGAAGGGTTATCTTGGAATCCATGCGAAACAAATGGTTTAGCTTCAAATACTTGTGATATACATGATTTAGCTTCAACAGCATGCGAAACAAACGAGTTAACTTCAAGTCCAAACGAAAAACATGATTTATGATCAAGTCAACGCGAAGTTGACGGCTTAGCTTCAAATCCATGCGAAACGAATGATTTAGCTTCACATACTTGAGAATATAAATGATATAGCTTCAAATGCAGGCGAAACAAACGTGTTAGCTTCAAACCCATGCGAGACACATGATTTAGCATCTAATCAATGCGAAGTAGAAGGCTGATCTTCGAATCCATGCGAAGCAAATGGTTTAGCTTCAAATACTTGTGATATACATGATTTAGTTTCAACAGCATGCGAAACAAACGAGTTAGATTCAAATCCATGCGAACACATGATTTAGCTTCAAATCAATGCGAAGTAGAAGGGTTAACTTCGAATCCATGCGATACAAATGGTTTAGCCGCAAATACTTGTGATATACATGACTTAGCTTTAACAGCATGCGAAACAAACGAGGTAGCTTCAAATCCATGCGAACACATGATTTAGCTTCAAATCAATGCGAAGTAGGAGGCTTACCTTCGAATCCATGCGAAACAAATGGTTTAGCTTCAAATACTTGTGATATGCATGATTTAGCTTCAACAGAATGCGAAACAAACGAGTTAGCTTCAAATCTATGCGAAACGCATGATTTACCATCTAATAAATGCGAAGTAGAAGGCTGATCTTCGAATCCATGCGAAGCAAATGGTTTGGCTTCAAATACATGTGATACACTTGATTTAGCTTCAACAGAATGCGAAACAAACGAGGTAGCTTCAAGTCCATGCGAACACATGATTTAGCTTCAAATCAATGCGAGGTAGGAGGCTTATCTGCGAATCCATGCGAAACAAATGGTTTAGCTTCAAATACTTGTGATATACATGACTTAGCTTCAACAGCATGCGAAACAAACGAGTTAGCTTCAAATCCATACGAAACACATGATTTAGCTTCAAATCAATGCGAATTAGGAGGGTTATCTTCGAATCCATGCGAAACATATGATATAGCTTCAAATACTTGTGATATACATGATTTAGCTTCAAATCAATGCGAAGTAGGAGGCTTATCTTCGGATCCATGCGAAACAAATGGTTTAGCTTCAAATACTTGTGATATACATGATTTAGCTTCAACAGCATGCGAAACAAACGAGTTAGCTTCAAATCCATGCGAAACACATGATTTAGCATCTAATCAATGCGAAGTAGGAGGCTGATCTTCGAATCCATGCGAAACAAATGGTTTAGCTTCAAATACTTGTGATATACATGATTTAGCTTCAACAGCATGAGAAACAAACGAGTTAGCTTCAAATCCATGTGAAACACATGATTTAGCTTCAAATCAATGCGAATTAGAAGGGTTATCTTCGAATCCATGCGAAACATATGATATAGCTTCAAATACTTGTGATATACATCATTTAGCTTCAACTGCCTAGGAAACAATCGAGTTAGCTTCAAATCCATGCGAAACACATGAATTAGCATCAAGTCAACGCGAAGTTGATGGCTTAGCTTCAAATCCATGCAAAACGAATGATTTAGCTACACATATTTGAAAATATAAGTGATATGGCTTCAAATGCAGGCGAAACAAACGAGTTAGCTTCAAACCCATGCGATACACATGATTTAGCATCTAATCAATGCGAAGTAGAAGGATGATCTTCGAATCCATGCGAAGCAAATGGTTTAGCTTCAAATACTTGTGATATACATGATTTCGTTTCAACAGCATGCGAAACAAACGAGTTAGATTCAAATCCATGCGAAACACATGATGTAGCTTCAAATCAATGCGAAGTAGAAGGGTTACCTTCGAATACATGCAAAACAAATGGTTTAGCCGCAAACACTTGTGATATACATGATTCAGCTTCAACTGCATGCGAAACAAACGAGTTAGATTCAAATCCATGCGGAACACATGATTTAGCTTCAAATGAATGCGAAGTAGAAGGCTTATCTTCGAATCCATGCGAAACAAATGGTTTAGCTTCAAATACTTGTGATATACATGACTTAGCTTCAACAGCATGCGAAACATACGAGGTAGCTTCAAATCCATGCGAACACATGATTTAGCTTCAAATCAATGCGAAGTAGATGGCTTATCTTCGAATCCATGCGAAACAAATGGTTTAGCTTCAAATACTTGTGATATACATGATTTAGTTTCAACAGCATGCGAAACAAACGAGTTAGATTCAAATCCATGCGAAACACATGATGTAGCTTCAAATCAATGCGAAGTAGAAGGGTTACCTTCGAATACATGCAAAACAAATGGTTTAGCCGCAAACACTTGTGATATACATGATTCAGCTTCAACTGCATGCGAAACAAACGAGTTAGATTCAAATCCATGCGGAACACATGATTTAGCTTCAAATGAATGCGAAGTAGAAGGCTTATCTTCGAATCCATGCGAAACAAATGGTTTAGCTTCAAATACTTGTGATATACATGACTTAGCTTCAACAGCATGCGAAACATACGAGGTAGCTTCAAATCCATGCGAACACATGATTTAGCTTCAAATCAATGCGAAGTAGATGGCTTATCTTCGAATCCATGCGAAACAAATGGTTTAGCTTCAAATACTTGTGATATACATGATTTAGTTTCAACAGCATGCGAAACAAACGAGTTAGATTCAAATCCATGCGGAACACATGATTTAGCTTCAAATGAATGCGAAGTGGAAGGCTTATCTTCGAAACCATGCGAAACAAATGGTTTAGCTTCAAATGCTAGTGATATACATGATATAGCTTCAACAGCATGCGAAACAAACGAGTTAGCTTCAAATCCAAGCGAAACACATGATTTAGATTAAAATCAATGCGAAGTAGAAGGCTTATCTACGAATCCATGCGAAACAAATGGATTAGCTTCATATACTTGTGATATACATGATTTAGCTTCAACAGCATGCGAAACAAACGAGTTAGCTTCAAATCCATGCGGAACACATGATTTAGCTTCAAATGAATGCGAAGTGGAAGGCTTATCTTCGAAACCATGCGAAACAAATGGTTTAGCTTCAAATGCTTGTGATATACATGATATAGCTTCAACAGCATGCGAAACAAACGAGTTAGCTTCAAATCCAAGCGAAACACATGATTTAGATTAAAATCAATGCGAAGTAGAAGGCTTATCTTCGAATCCATGCGAAACGAATAGTTTAGCTTCAAATACTTTTGATATAAATGATTCAGATTCAACTGCCTGCGAAACAAACGAGTTAGCTTCAAATCCATGCGAGACACATGAATTAGCATCAAGTCAACGCGAAGTTGATGGCTTAGCTTCAAATCCATGCAAAACGAATGATTTAGCTTCACATACTTGTGAATATAAGTGATATAGCTTCAAATGCAGGCGAAACACACGAGTTAGCTTCAAACCCATGCGATGCACATGATTTAGCATCTAATCAATGCGAAGTAGAAGGCTGATCTTCGAATCCATGCGAAGCAAATGGTTTAGCTTCAAATACTTGTGATATACATTATTTCGTTTCAACAGCATGCGAAACAAACGAGTTAGATTCAAATCCATGCGAAACACATGATGTAGCTTCAAATCAATGCGAAGTAGAAGGCTGACCTTCGAATCCATGCGAAGCAAATGGTTTAGCTTCAAATACTTGTGATATACATGATTCAGCTTCAACTGCATGCGAAACAAACGAGTTAGCTTCAAATCCATGCGGGACACATGATTTTGCTTCAAATCAATGCGAAGTGGAAGGCTTATCTTCGAATCCATGCGAAACGAATAGTTTAGCTTCAAATACTTTTGATATACATGATTCAGCTTCAACTCCCTAGGAAACAAACGAGTTAGCTTCAAATCCATGCGAAACACCTGAATTAGCATCAAGTCAACGCGAAGTTGACGGCTTAGCTTCAAATCCATGCAAAACGAATGATTTAGCTTCACATATTTCAAAATATAAGTGATATGGCTTGAAATGCAGGCGAAACAAACGAGTTAGCTTCAAACCCATGCGATACACATGATTTAGCATCTAATCAATGCGAAGTAGAAGGATGATCTTCGAATCCATGCGAAGCAAATGGTTTAGCTTCAAATACTTGTGATATACATGATTTCGTTTCAACAGCATGCGAAACAAACGAGTTAGATTCAAGTCCATGCGAAACACATGATGTAGCTTCAAATCAATGCGAAGTGGAAGGCTTAGCTTCGAATCCATGCGAAACAAATGGTTTAGCTTCAAATACTTGTGATATACATGACATAGCTTCAACAGCATGCGAAATAAACGAGTTAGCTTCAAATCCATGCGAAACACATTATTTAGCTACAAATCAATGCGAAGTAGGTGGCTTATCTTCGATTCCATGCGATACAAATGGTTTAGCTTCAAATACTTGTGATATACATGATTTAGCTTCAACAGCATTGGAAACAAACGAGTTAACTTCAAGTCCAAGCGAAAAACATGATTTATCATCAAGTCAACGCGAAGTTGACTGCTTAGCTTCAAATCCATGCGAAACGAATGATTTAGCTTCACATACTTGAGAATATAAATGATATAGCTTCAAATGCAGGTGAAACAAACGAGTTAGCTTCAAGTCCAAGCGAAAAACATGATTTATCATCAAGTCAACGCGAAGTTGACGGCTTAGCTTCAAATCCATGCGAAACGAATGATTTAGCTTCACATATTTGAAAATATAAGTGATATGGCTTCAAATGCAGGCGAATCAAACGAGTTAGCTTCAAACCCATGCGATGCACATGATTTAGCATCTAATCAATGCGAAGTAGAAGGCTGATCTTCGAATACATGCGAAGCAAATGGTTTAGCTTCAAATACCTGTGATATACATTATTTCGTTTCAACAGCATGCGAAACAAACGAGTTAGATTCAAATCCATGCGAAACACATGATGTTGCTTCAAATCAATGCGAAGTAGAAGGGTTACCTTCGAATCCATGCGAAACAAATGGTTTAGCCGCAAATACTTGTGATGTACATGATTCAGCTTCAACTGCATGCGAAACAGACGAGTTAACTTCAAATCCATGCGAAACACATGATGTTGCTTCAAATCAATGCGAAGTAGAAGGGTTACCTTCGAATCCATGCGAAACAAATGGTTTAGCCGCAAATACTTGTGATGTACATGATTCAGCTTCAACTGCATGCGAAACAGACGAGTTAACTTCAAATCCATGCGGAACACATGATTTAGCTTCAAATGAATGCGAAGTGGAAGGCTTATCTTCGAATCCATGCGAAACGAATGGTTTAGCTTCAAATACTTGTGATATACATGACTTAGCTTCAACAGCATGCGAAACGAACGAGTTAGCTTCAAATCCATGCGAAACACATGATTTAGCTTCAAATCAATGCGAAGTAGAAGGCTTATCTTCGAATCCATGCGAAACAAATGGTTTAGCTTCAAATACTTGTGATATACATGATTTAGCTTCAACTGCATGCGAAACAAACGAGTTAGCTTCAAATCCATGCGAAACAAATGACTTAGCAGCAAATCAATGCGAAGTAGAAGGCTGACCTACGAATCCATGCGAAGCAAATGGTTTAGCTTCAAATACTTGTGATATACATGATTTAGCTTCAACAGCATGCGAAGCAAACGAGTTATCTTCAAATCCAAGCGAAACACATGATTTATCTTCAAATCAATGCTAAGTAGAAAGCTTAGCTTCAAATCCATGGGAATCAAATGGTTTAGCTTCAAATACTTGTGATATACATGATTTAGCTTCAACTGCTAGCGAAAAAACGAGTTAGCTTCAAATCCAAGCGAAACACATGATTTAGCTTCAAATCAATGCGAAGTAGAAGGCTTAGCTTCGAATAAATGCAAAGCAAATTGTTTAGCTTCAAATACTTGTGATACACTTGATTTAGCTGCAACTGCTAGCGAAAAAACGAGTTAGCTTTAAATCCAAGCGAAACACATGATTTAGCCTCAAATCAATGCGAAGTAGAAGGCTTAGCTTCGAATAAATGCGAAGCAAATTGTTTAGCTTCAAATACTTGTGGTACACTTGATTTAGCTTCAACAGCATGCGAAGCAAACGAGTTAGTATCAAATCCATGCGAACACATGATTTAGCTACAAATCAATGCGAATTAGAAGGGTTATCTTGGAATCCATGCGAAACAAATGGTTTAGCTTCAAATACTTGTGATATACATGATTTAGCTTCAACAGCATTGGAAACAAACGAGTTAACTTCAAGTCCAAGCGAAAAACATGATTTATCATCAAGTCAACGCGAAGTTGACGGCTTAGCTTCAAATCCATGCGAAACGAATGATTTAGCTTCACATACTTGAGAATATAAATGATATAGCTTCAAATGCAGGTGAAACAAACGAGTTAGCTTCAAGTCCAAGCGAAAAACATGATTTATCATCAAGTCAACGCGAAGTTGACGGCTTTGCTTCAAATCCATGCAAAACGAATGATTTAGCTTCACATACTTGAGAATATAAGTGATATAGCTTCAAATGCAGGTGATACAAACGAGTTAGCTTCAAACCCATGCGAAACACATGATTTAGCATCTAATCAATGCGAAGTAGAAGGCTGATCTTCGAATCAATGCGAAGCAAATGGTTTGGCTTCAAATACTTGTGATACACTTGATTTAGCTTCAACAGAATGCGAAACAAACGAGGTAGCTTCCAGTCCATGCGAACACATGATTTAGCTACAAATCAATGCGAGGTAGGAGGCTTATCTTCGAATCCATGCGAAACAAATGGTTTAGCTTCAAATAATTGTGATATACATGATTTAGCTTCAACAGCATGCGAAACAAACGAGTTAGCTTCAAATCCATGCGAAACAAATGATTTAGCATCAAATCAATGCGAAGTAGAAGGCTGACCTTCGAATCCATGCGAAGCAAATGGTTTAGCTTCAAATACTTGTGATATAAATGATTTAGTTTCAACAGCATGCGAAACAAACGAGTTAGATTCAAATCCATGCAAAACACGTGATTTAGCTTCAAATCAATGCGAAATAGATGGATTATCTTCGAATCCATGCGAAACAAATGGTTTAACTTCAAATACTTGTGATATACACGATTTAGCTTCAACAGCATGCGAAACCAACGAGTTAGCTTCAAATCCATGCGAAACAAATGATTTAGCATCAAATCAATGCGAAGTAGAAGGCTGACCTTCGAATCCATGCGAAGCAAATGGTTTAGCTTCAAATACTTGTGATATAAATGATTTAGTTTCAACAGCATGCGAAACAAACGAGTTAGATTCAAATCCATGCAAAACACGTGATTTAGCTTCAAATCAATGCGAAATAGATGGATTATCTTCGAATCCATGCGAAACAAATGGTTTAACTTCAAATACTTGTGATATACACGATTTAGCTTCAACACCATGCGAAGCAAACGAGTTAGCTTCAAATCCATGCGAACACATGATTTAGCTTCAAATCAATGCGAAGTAGGAGGCTTATCTTCGAATCCATGCGAAACAAATGGTTTAGCTCCAAATACTTGTGATATGCATGATTTAGCTTCAACAGAATGCGAAACAAACGAGTTAGCTTCAAATCCATGCGAAACGCATGATTTACCATCTAATAAATGCGAAGTAGAAGGCTGATCTTCGAATCAATGCGAAGCAAATGGTTTGGCTTCAAATACTTGTGATACACTTGATTTAGCTTCAACAGAATGCGAAACAAACGAGGTAGCTTCCAGTCCATGCGAACACATGATTTAGCTACAAATCAATGCGAGGTAGGAGGCTTATCTTCGAATCCATGCGAAACAAATGGTTTAGCTTCAAATACTTGTGATATACATGACTTACCTTCATCAGCATGCGAAACAAACGAGTTAGCTTCAAATCCATGCGAAACACATGATTTAGCTTCAAATCAATGCGAAGAAGAAGCGTTATCTTCGAATCCATGCGAAACGAATAGTTTAGCTTCAAATACTTGTGATATTCATGATTCAGCTTCAACTGCATGCGAAACAAACGAGTTAGCTTCAAATCCATGCGAAACAAATGATTTAGCATCAAATCAATGCGAAGTAGAAGGCTGACCTTCGAATCCATGCGAAGCAAATGGTTTAGCTTCAAATACTTGTGATATAAATGATTAAGTTTCAACAGCATGCGAAACAAACGAGTTAGATTCAAATCCATGCAAAACACGTGATTTAGCTTCAAATCAATGCGAAATAGATGGATTATCTTCGAATCCATGCGAAACAAATGGTTTAACTTCAAATACTTGTGATATACACGATTTAGCTTCAACACCATGCGAAGCAAACGAGTTAGCTTCAAATCCATGCGAACACATGATTTAGCTTCAAATCAATGCGAAGTAAGAGGCTCATCTTCGAATCCATGCGAAACAAATGGTTTAGCTCCAAATACTTGTGATATGCATGATTTAGCTTCAACAGAATGCGAAACAAACGAGTTAGCTTCAAATCCATGCGAAACGCATGATTTACCATCTAATAAATGCGAAGTAGAAGGCTGATCTTCGAATCAATGCGAAGCAAATGGTTTGGCTTCAAATACTTGTGATACACTTGATTTAGCTTCAACAGAATGCGAAACAAACGAGGTAGCTTCCAGTCCATGCGGACACATGATTTAGCTACAAATCAATGCGAGGTAGGAGGCTTATCTTCGAATCCATGCGAAACAAATGGTTTAGCTTCAAATACTTGTGATATACATGACTTACCTTCATCAGCATGCGAAACAAACGAGTTAGCTTCAAATCCATGCGAAACACATGATTTAGCTTCAAATCAATGCGAAGAAGAAGGGTTATCTTCGAATCCATGCGAAACGAATAGTTTAGCTTCAAATACTTGTGATATTCATGATTCAGCTTCAACTGCATTCGAAACAAACGAGTTAGCTTCAAATCCACGCGAAAGACATGATTTAGCTTCAAATCAAGGCGAATTAGATGGGTTATCTTCGAATCCATGCGAAACATATGATATAGCTACAAATACTTGTGATATACATGATTCAGCTTCAACAGCATGCGAAACAAACGAGTTAGCTTCTAATCCATGCGAAACACATGATTTAGCAACAAGTCAACGCGAAGTTGATGGCTTAGCTTCAAATCAATGCGAAACGAATGATTTAGCTTCACATACTTGTGAATATAAGTGATATAGCTTCAAATGCAGGCGAAACAAACGAGTTAGCTTCAAACCCATGCGAAACACATCATTTAGCATCTAATCAATGCGAAGTAGAAGGCTTATGTTCGAATAAATGCGAAACAAATGATATAGCTTCAAATACTTGTGATATACATGATTTAGTTCCAACAGCATGCGAAACAAACGAGTTAGCTTCAAATCCATGCGAAACACATGATTTAGCTTCAAATCAATGCGAAGTAGAAAGCTGATCTTCGAATCCATGCGAAGCAAATGGTTTAGCTTCAAATACTTTTGATACACTTGATTTAGCTTCAACAGCATGCGAAACAAACGAGTTAGCTTCAAATCCATGCGAAACACATGATTTAGCATCAAATCAATGCGATGTGGAAGGCTTATCTTCGAATCCATGCGAAACGAATAGTTTAGCTTCAAATACTTGTGATATACATGATTCAGCTACAACTGCATGCGAAACAAACGAGTTAGCTTTAAATCGATGCGAAACACATGATTTAGATTAAAATCAATGCGAAGTAGAAGGCTTATCTTCGAATCCATGCGAAACAAATGGTTTAGCTTCAAATGCTTGTGATATACATGATTTAGCTACAACTGCATGCGAAAAAACGAGTTAGCTTCAAAACCAAGCGAAACACATGATTTAGCCTCAAATCAATGCGAAGTAGAAGGCTTAGCTTCGAATAAATGCGAAACAAATGGTTTAGCTTCAAATACTTGTGATATATATGATTTAGCTTCAACAGCATGCGAAACAAACGTGTTAGCTTCAAATCCAAGCGAAACACATGATTTATCATCAAATCAATGCGAATTAGAAGGGTTATCTTGGAATGCATGCGAAACGTATGATATAGCTTCAAATACTTGTGATATACATGATTTAGCTTCAACAGCATGCGAAACAGACGAGTTAGCTTCAAATCCATGCGAAACACATGATTTAGCATCAAATCAATGCGAAGTAGAAGGCTGATCTTCGAATCCATGCGAAGCAAATGGTTTAGCTCCAAATCCATGGGTATCAAATGGTTTAGCTTCAAATACTTGTGATATACATGATTTAGCTTCAACTGCATGCGAAGCAAACGAGTTAGCTTCAAATCCATGCGATACACATGATTTAGATTAAAATCAATGCGAAGTAGAAGGCTTATCTTCGAATCCATGCGAAGCAAATGGTTTAGCTTCGAATCCATGCGAAGCAAATGGTTTAGCTTCAAATACTTGTGATATACATGATTTAGCTTCAACTGCATGCGAAACAAACGAGTTAGCTTAAAATCCATGCGGAACACATGATTTAGCATCAAATCAATGCGAAGTGGAAGGCTTATCTTCGAATCCATGCGAAACGAATAGTTTAGCTTCAAATACTTGTGATATACATGATTTAGCTTCAACAGCATGCGAAAAAACGAGTTAGCTTCAAATCCATGCGAAACACATGATTTAGCTTCAAATCAATGCGAAGTAGGAGGCTTACCTTCGATCCTATGCGATACAAATGGTTTAGCTTCAAATACTTGTGATATACATGATTTAGCTTCAACAGCATGCGAAACAAACGAGTTATCTTCAAATCCATGCGAAACACATGATTTAGCATCAAATCAATGCGAAGTAGAAGGCTGATCTTCGAATCCATGCGTAACAAATGGTTTAGCTGCAAATACTTGTGATATACATGATTTAGCTTCAACTGCATGCGAAACAAACGAGTTAGCTGCTAATCCATGCGAAACACATGATTTAGATTAAAATCAATGCGAAGTAGAAGGCTTATTTTCGAATCCATGCGAAACAAATGGTTTAGCTTCAAATCCTTGTGATATACATGATTTAGCTTCAACTGCATGCGAAACAAACGAGTTAGCTTAAAATCCATGCGGAACACATGATTTAGCTTCAAATCAATGCGAAGTAGAAAGCTGATCTTCGAATCCATGCGAAGCAAATGGTTTAGCTTCAAATACTTTTGATACACTTGATTTAGCTTCAACAGCATGCGAAACAAACGAGTTAGCTTCAAATCCATGCGAAACACATGATTTAGCATCAAATCAATGCGATGTGGAAGGCTTATCTTCGAATCCATGCGAAACGAATAGTTTAGCTTCAAATACTTGTGATATACATGATTCAGCTACAACTGCATGCGAAACAAACGAGTTAGCTTTAAATCCATGCGAAACACATGATTTAGATTAAAATCAATGCGAAGTAGAAGGCTTATCTTCGAATCCATGCGAAACAAATGGTTTAGCTTCAAATGCTTGTGATATACATGATTTAGCTACAACTGCATGCGAAAAAACGAGTTAGCTTCAAAACCAAGCGAAACACATGATTTAGCCTCAAATCAATGCGAAGTAGAAGGCTTAGCTTCGAATAAATGCGAAACAAATGGTTTAGCTTCAAATACTTGTGATATATATGATTTAGCTTCAACAGCATGCGAATCAAACGTGTTAGCTTCAAATCCAAGCGAAACACATGATTTATCATCAAATCAATGCGAATTAGAAGGGTTATCTTGGAATGCATGCGAAACGTATGATATAGCTTCAAATACTTGTGATATACATGATTTAGCTTCAACAGCATGCGAAACAGACGAGTTAGCTTCAAATCCATGCGAAACACATGATTTAGCATCAAATCAATGCGAAGTAGAAGGCTGATCTTCGAATCCATGCGAAGCAAATGGTTTAGCTCCAAATCCATGGGTATCAAATGGTTTAGCTTCAAATACTTGTGATATACATGATTTAGCTTCAACTGCATGCGAAGCAAACGAGTTAGCTTCAAATCCATGCGATACACATGATTTAGATTAAAATCAATGCGAAGTAGAAGGCTTATGTTCGAATAAATGCGAAACAAATGATATAGCTTCAAATACTTGTGATATACATGATTTAGTTCCAACAGCATGCGAAACAAACGAGTTAGCTTCAAATCCATGCGAAACACATGATTTAGCTTCAAATCAATGCGAATTAGAAGGGTTATCTACGAATCCGTGCGAAACATATGATATAGCTTCAAATACTTGTGATATACATGATTTAGCTTCAACAGCATGCGAAACAAACGAGTTAGCTTCAAATCCATGCGAAACACATGATTTAGCATCTAATCAATGCGAAGTAGAAGGTTGATCTTCGAATCCATGCGAAGCAAATGGTTTAGCTTCAAATACTTGTGATACACTTGATTTAGCTTCAACAGCATGCGAAACAAACGAGTTAGCTTCAAATCCATGCGAAACACATGATTTAGCTTCAAATCAATGCGAAGTAGGAGGCATATCTTCGATTCCTTGCGATACAAATGGTTTAGCTTCAAATACTTGTGATATACATGATTTAGCTTCAACAGCATGCGAAACAAACGAGTTAGCTTCAAATCCATGCGAAACACATGATTTAGCTTTAAATGAATGCGAAGTAGAAGGGTTATCTTCGAATCCATGCGAAACAAATGGTTTAGCTGCAAATACTTGTGATATACATGATTTAGCTTCAACTGCATACGAAAAAAAAGAGTTAGCTTCAAATCCATGCGAAACACATGATTTAGATTAAAATCAATGCGAAGTAGAAGGCTTATCTTCGAATAAATGCGAAACAAATGATATAGCTTCAAATACTTGTGATATACATGATTTAGTTCCTACAGCATGCGAAACAAACGAGTTAGAATCAAATCCATGCGAAACAAATGATTTAGCTTCAAATCAATGCGATGTAGAAGGCTTATCTTCGAATCCATGCGAAACAAATGGATTATCTTCAAATACTTGTGATATACATGATTCAGCTTCAACTGCATGCGAAGCAAACGAGTTAGCTTCAAATCCATGCGAAACACATGATTTAGCATCAAATCAATGCGAATTAGAAGCGGTATCTTCGTATCGATGCGAAACAAATGGTTTAGCTGCAAATACTTGTGATATACGTGATTTAGCTTCAACTGCATGCGAAACAAACGAGTTAGCTTAAAATCCATGCGAAAGACATGATTTAGCTTCAAATCAATGCGAAGTAGAAGGCTGATCTTTGAATCCATGCGTAACAAATGGTTTAGCTGCAAATACTTGTGATATACGTGATTTAGCTTCAACTGCATGCGAAACAAACGAGTTAACTTCGAATCCATCCGAAACGAATAGTTTAGCTTCTAACACTTGTGATGTACATGATTCAGCTTCAACTGCATGCGAAACAAACGAGTTAGCTTCAAATCCATGCGAAACACATGATTTAGATTAAAATCAACGCGAAGTAGAAGGCTTATCTTCGAATCCATGCGAAACAAATGGTTTAACTTCAAATACTTGTGATATACATGATTTAGCTTCAACAGCATGCGATACAAACGAGTTATCTTCAAATCCATGCGAAACACATGATTTAGCATCAAATCAATGCGAAGTAGAAGGCTGATCTTCGAATCCATGCGTAACAAATGGTTTAACTTCAAATACTTGTGATATACATGATTTAGCTTCAACAGCATGCGAAACAAACGAGTTATCTTCAAATCCATGCGAAACACATGATTTAGCATCAAATCAATGCGAAGTAGAAGGCTGATCTTCGAATCCATGCGTAACAAATGGTTTAGCTTCAAATACTTTTGATACACTTGATTTAGCTTCAACAGCATGCGAAACAAACGAGTTAGCTTCAAATCCATGCGAAACACATGATTTAGCATCAAATCAATGCGATGTGGAAGGCTTATCTTCGAATCCATGCGAAACGAATAGTTTAGCTTCAAATACTTGTGATATACATGATACAGCTTCAACTGCATGCGAAACAAACGAGTTAGCTTTAAATCCATGCGAAACACATGATTTAGATTAAAATCAATGCGAAGTAGAAGGCTTATCTTCGAATCCATGCGAAACAAATGGTTTAGCTTCAAATGCTTGTGATATACATCATTTAGCTACAACTGCATGCGAAAAAACGAGTTAGCTTCAAAACCAAGCGAAACACATGATTTAGCCTCAAATCAATGCGAAGTAGAAGGCTTAGCTTCGAATAAATGCGAAACAAATGGTTTAGCTTCAAATACTTGTGATATATATGATTTAGCTTCAACAGCATGCGGAACAAACGAGTTAGCTTCAAATCCATGCGAAACACATGATTTAGCTTCAAATCAATGCGGAGTAGGAGGCTTATCTCCGATCCCATGCGATACAAATGGTTTAGCTTCAAATACTTGTGATATAGATGATTGAGCTTCAACAGCATGCGAAACAAATGAGTTATATTCAAATCCAAGCGAAACACATGATTTATCTTCAAATCAATGAGAAGTGGAAGGCTTATCTTCGAATCCATGCGAAACGAATAGTTTAGCTTCAAATACTTGTGATATACATGATTCAGCTTCAACTGCATCCGAAACAAACGAGTTAGCTTCAAATCCATGCGAAACACATGATTTAGATTAAAATCAATGCGAAGTAGAAGGCTTATCTTCGAATCCATGCGAAACAAATGGTTTAGCTTCAAATACTTGTGATATACATGATTTAGCTACAACAGCATGCGAAAAAAACGAGTTAGCTTCAAAACCTAGCGAAACACAAGATTTAGCCTCAAATCAATGCGAAGTAGATGGCTTAGCTTCGAATAAATGCGAACCAAATGGTTTAGCTTCAAATACTTGTGATATGCATGATTTAGCTTCAACTACTAGCGAAAAAAACGAGTTAGCTTCAAATCCAAGCGAAACACCTGATTTAGCCTCAAATCAATGCGAAATAGAAGGGTTATCTTCGAATCCATGCGAAACAAATGATATAGCTTCAAATACGTGTGATATACATGATTTACCTTCAACAGCATCCGAAACAAACGAGTTAGCTTCAAATCCTTGCGAAACACGTGATTTAGATTAAAATCAATGCGAAGTAGAAGGCTTATCTTCGAATCCATGCGAAACAAATGGTTTAGCTACAAATACTTGTAAAATACATGATTTAGCTTCAACTGCATGCGATACAAACGAGTTAGCTTAAAATCCATGCGGAACACATGATTTAGCTTCAAATCAATGCGAAGTAGAAGGCTGATCTTCGAATCCATGCGAAGCAAATGGTTTAGCTTCAAATACTTTTGATACACTTGATTTAGCTTCAACAGCATGCGAAACAAACGAGTTAGCTTCAAATCCAAGCGAAACACATGATTTATCTTCAAATCAATGCGAATTAGAAGGGTTATCTTGGAATGCATGCGAAACGTATTATATAGCTTCAAATACTTGTGATATACATGATTTAGCTTCAACAGCATGCGAAACAGACGAGTTAGCTTCAAATCCATGCGAAACACATGATTTAGAATCAAATCAATGCGAAGTAGAAGGCTGATCTTCGAATCCATGCGAAGCAAATGGTTTAGCTTCAAATACTTGTGATATACATGATTTAGCTTCAACAGCATGCGAAACAGACGAGTTAGCTTCAAATCCATGCGAAACACATGATTTAGCATCAAATCAATGCGAAGTAGAAGGCTGATCTTCGAATCCATGCGAAGCAAATGGTTTAGCTTCAAATACTTGTGATATACATGATTTAGCTTCAACAACATGCGAAACAAACGAGTTAGCTTCTAGTCCAAGCAAAAACATGATTTAGCATCAAGTCAACGTGAAGTTGATGGCTTAGCTTCAAATCCATGCGAAACGAATGATTTAGGTTCACATACTTGTGAATATAAGTGATATAGCTTCAAATGTAGGCGAAACAAACGAGTTAGCTTCAAACCCATGCGAAACACATGATTTAGCTTCTAATCAATGAGAAGTAGAAGGCTGATCTTCGTATCCATGCGAAACAAATGGATTAGCTTCATATACTTGTGATATACTTGATTTAGCCTCAACAGCATGCGAAATAAACGAGTTAGATTCAAATCAATTCGAAGTATAAGGGTTATCTTCGAATCCATGCGAAA